>NC_084551.2:38057500-38260000 GCF_033978685.3 Nerophis lumbriciformis | reverse complement strand
TGGTATGTCCATTCTGTAGAAGTTTGTGGTTTTATCGGCAGCTATGATGAGGTTGTTTACTTTCTTGATGCGCTCCTTGTCATTTTTCAGCTTGGTGAGGAGTGGGTTGCGGATTGGCTTGAATTTGACTGATTGTATCATTTTGAGCATGTCGTTCTCAAAATCCTTTAGTTCCTCAACTGTGGGTGGGTTCTTGGTAGATTTGAATCCGTAAGTTTCCTTTTGCATTCCTTTTGCATTCCTTTTGTTTCAGGGTGGAGGAAAAATGTGCTTTCCACCGCATCCTTCTTAGGAAGTGTTCCGTCTTTTCTATGAGCCTTAGCTTGTAGTCATTCTGCGCGGGTATGGGAATGTTCTTCGTGGAGTAGTCGATATTGAATTTTTCCATTTCTGATCGTCGTACAGTGCTCAACAAATGTCAATTTGGAGCGGAGTATATGTCTTAATAAGGTTATCCAAAAAATAGTGCTCGATACCGTAGTAGAGGGAGAATTCAAAACCAGATGGAACAATCACAAGGCTTCTTTCAGGAACAAAAACCTGCGAAATACCACAGAACTCAGCAAACACATTTGGGACCTCAAAGACAATAATGTTGAATATTCAATAACATGGCAAATTCTTGCATCCAGCACACCTTACAATAGTGGTAATAAAAGATGCAACCTATGCTTGAAAGAGAAACTGTTTATTATTTACCGTCCAGACCTGTCATCCCTCAACAAGCGCAGCGAAATTGTAACAACATGCCGCCATAGACGGAAACACCTCCCAGGTAACACATGAGCCAATCACCACGCCCCTAGGCCAGCCTGTACCCACCCACTCTGTGCCCTATTTAAACCATGGTATGCGAATGCTCCCATTAAAATCTCCTGATGATTGAGGGTACCCCCCCTCATGAAACAGGCCTGTAGAGATGAAATAGTCTTGTGATTTTTTTCCCACACATACATATATTGCGCTCTACTACGGTATCGAGCACTGTTTTTTGGATAACCTTATTAAGACATATACTTCGCTCCAAATTGACATTTGTTGAGCACTGTACGACGATCAGAAATGGAAAAATTCAACATCGACTACTCCACGAAGAACATTCCCATACCCGCGCAGAATGACTACAAGCTAAGGCTCATAGAAAAGACGGAACACTTCCTAAGAAGGATGCGGTGGAAAGCACATTTTTTCCTCCACCCTGAAACAAAAGGAATGCAAAAGGAAACTTACGGATTCAAATCTACCAAGAACCCACCCACAGTTGAGGAACTAAAGGATTTTGAGAACGACATGCTCAAAATGATACAATCAGTCAAATTCAAGCCAATCCACAACCCACTCCTCACCAAGCTGAAAAATGACAAGGAGCGCATCAAGAAAGTAAACAACCTCATCATAGCTGCCGATAAAACCACAAACTTCTACAGAATGGACATACCAGAACACCACACCTTACTGGACAGAAGCATCACCAAATCATACAAAAAAGCGCAACCCAACACCTTACAGAACATCCACCTGGAAAATAAAAGGATCGCGGCTGAACTGGACATTGAGGACAGGGTGGACGCCACAGCCGACAAGGAAGCCTTCATCACATTGAAGGACCACAAACCCAACTTCTCAAATAACCCAACACGCCGACTAATAAACCCAACTAAATCTGAAATAGGAAAAATCAGCAAAATAATCCTGGACAGAGTCAACACAAAAATCAAGGACAAAACACCACTCAACCAATGGAGAAATACAGCAGCAGTAATCAAATGGTTCAACAACATCCAAGACAAACAACAGCACAACTTTATCTCCTTTGATATCGAGGAATTTTACCCTTCCATCACGCAAGACCTACTGACTCAAGCACTAGACTTCGCCTCAGACTGTGACTCAATCACAGGCAACGAAAGAAACATCATCATCCACGCAAAAAACTCCATTCTCATCCACAACAGTACACCATGGCAAAAAAAGAACAATGCAACATTTGACGTCACTATGGGAAGTTTTGACGGAGCAGAAACGTGTGAACTCGTTGGGAGTTTCCTCCTCTCCCAGCTCGCTAGCCTCAATCTGAACCTTGGTATTTACCGTGATGACGGACTGGCAGTGTGTCGCGCCTCGCCAAGGAGCAGCGAGAATACCAAGAAGCGCATATGCCAAATTTTCAAAGAGAACGGCCTACGGATCACGATTGAAGCCAACAAGCAAACCGTCAACTTCCTTGACGTCACTTTCAACCTGAGAAATAACAGCTACAAACCATTCACGAAACCCAACACAACACTCCAATACGTGCACCATGACAGCAACCACCCACCCACCACCACGAAAAGAATACCTACCGGAATCAATAAAAGGCTATCGATGCTGTCATCTAGCAAAGCTGAATTTGACCAAGCAACCCCCCCGTACCAAAAAGCCCTTGATGAAAGCGGATACAATTGCACCCTCACCTATGAACCCACGCCAGGAAACCAGCCAAAAAAGAACAGAAAACGAAACAACATCATCTGGTACAACCCCCCATACAGCAAAAACGTCTCAACGAACATTGGACACAAATTCCTCAATCTGATTGACAAACACTTTCCCAAAGACAACACCCTAAGAAAAGTATTCAACAAGAACAACATTAAATTGAGCTACAGCTGCATGAACAATATACGACAAATCATCTCAAACCACAACAAAACAATTGCAAATGAGCCGTCGGCCCCCAGACACAGCGACTCCAAAACCAACAAAGGATGTAACTGTCGAAAGAAACCTGATTGCCCTCTCAACGGGGGGTGCTTACAAACATCAGTTGTCTACCAATCTAAGGTAATACGCAAGGACATTAACACATCCGACACATATGTAGGATTAACCGAGGGAGTATTCAAAACCAGATGGAACAATCACAAGGCTTCTTTCAGGAACAAAAACCTGCGAATTACCACAGAACTCAGCAAACACATTTGGGACCTCAAAGACAATAATGTTGAATATTCAATAACATGGCAAATTCTTGCATCCAGCACACCTTACAATAGTGGTAATAAAAGATGCAACCTATGCTTGAAAGAAAAACTGTTTATTATTTACCGTCCAGACCTGTCATCCCTCAGCAAGCGCAGCGAAATTGTAACAACATGCCGCCATAGACGGAAACACCTCCTAGGTAACACATGAGCCAATCACCACGCCCCTAGGCCAGCCTGTACCCACCCACTCTGTGCCCTATATAAACCATGGTATGCGAATGCTCCCATTGAAATCTCCTGATGATTGAGGGTACCCCCCCTCATGAAACAGGCCTGTAGAGATGAAATAGTCTTGTGATTTTTTTCCCACACATACATATATTGCGCTCTACTACGGTATCGAGCACTATTTTTTGGATAACCTTATTAAGACATATATATATATATATATATATATATATATATATATATATATATATATATATATATATATATGTATAGATGTAAGCACAAGTTAACACTTGCAGGGCATTACTGCCTGACGCACCTCCGACAGTGCCATGTGGTGCTGGCTGCAGGGTCATCAGCCGGGAGCCACCTTTCACGGATGTTTTGCTCCTTTAATCCCGGAACATCTCTGGGTGGTGGAGCAGCGACAGGGACGTCTCCCTTCCGCCCCCTGCAGCCAGCTGAAGGATCCATACTGTACCCACATTCTAACCCCGGTATTATTGCTGTTGTGTATATGGAATGAGTCCCAAGGGACTATGCATGGCAGGGACGTCCATCTCCCTGAGTCAAGTGTGGCCCTGACCGCATACCATAACATGGCAGCAGGGAAGTCTCCCTACTGCCCCCTGTCTACGCGCCTTGCTTTCCCCACGCCTTATATGTGTATATATATATAAATATATATATATATATATATATATATATATATATATATATATATATATATATATATGTATGAGTGTGTGTGTGTGTCTGTCAGGGGAAACCCTGCCTTGCGTGTAAGTGTGACGTCAGCCCTGAGAGTGTCTCCGTGTTTTTAAATGATTTTATCCCCGTGGCCTGCCTCCATTTTAACTCTGTGTGCAGACGCCGTGGAAATGGGCGGAGCCAGGACACTGACCCACTACGCCTGTCGTGACTGTACCCTAATTCGGATTATAATAAATTGTGAACAAGCATAATTATGTGTGTATATATAGATATATATACATATATGTGTGTGTGTGTGTGTGTATGAATATATATTTATGTGTATATATATATATATATATATATATATATATATATATATATATATATATATATGTGTGTGTGTGTGTATGAATATATATTCATGTGTATATACGTATATATATATATATATATGTATACATGTACTGCAATTATATATATATATATATATATATATATATATATATATATATATATATATATATATATATATATATATATATATGTGAATATAAGTATAAATGTTTGTTTGTACACACGCACACACACACACACACACACACACACACACACACACACACACACACACGCACACACACACACCAACTCTTTAACAGGTTTAGATTGTTGTTATGAGTGTGGCAACCTTTTATGGAGGATGCCTACGGAGACACACACAACAATTGCTGTGCTCTACAAATCTCACAGGGTGTGTGTTATAGTGGGAAGATAACAGCTCAAACATGAGTTTGATTGATTGATTGATTGAGAAGTTTATTGACATCTTAAAGAATTGAATACATGTAATGCTTTAAAAACGCAAATGGATGGCACAAAAAGACAAAAGGCTTGTTTCCATTGTGGTCCATTAAATATTCATCACATTTGATACATTCAATACTAAAATATATATAACCTGTAACATGTACTGTATATAAAAAATTGTGTTAAAAAAAAGATAAATTATGTACATATACACAGTATACATGTCAGGTGATTTGAAGAACAATATATACAAAAAATGGGGGGCGGGGGGGTATATACACTAAGTACATGACACTATGTACATGACTATGCACATGTTGACTCCAAGAGTGTGCAGGTAGGTACTCTGGGGAAGATTAGAGTACAGAGTTGAATGATAACGTCTTACGGCGGTGTGTGTGTGTGTGTGTGTGTGTGTGTGTGTGTGTGTGTGTGTGTGTGTGTGTGTGTGTGTGTGTGTGTGTGTGTGTGTGTGTGTGTGCGTGTGTGTTAGTTTACACCTTTCTGGTTAAATAATGTGCCACATTTTGTGATGCTGCCTATTAGCCTCTGTGCATAGCGGTGGAAGCAATGGGCAGATTCAGGGAAAGGGTTAACAATGAAATCTAATACCATTAAGTTATGTTAATGTTGTAACTGCTAAAAAGGAAACAGAAGAGAACATGAATATTTTAGAAAAATACTAATGGCTCATTCACTCTTCTTATTTTAGATCCCCTCTTGGATAAAGTTAAAAAATACTAAAAAATACAAAAAAACAGATGTTTTTTTGACATGATTTTAACATATTTTAAAGCATATCCAACAGGGGACCTAAAAAGGTCTCCTGTTGGCTCAGTGGTCCCGTTTTGGTGGATGTATAACAACACAGAGAACTCATGTTAGATAGTATACACAAGTGCACCAATACACACGCTCACACACACACAGGCACGCACACGCGCACACACACACACACACACAGCTGGAAAGCAGAAATCCTCAAGGGTTTTTACCACAAGTGCACAGAGAGCTTTAAACCAACTGAGTATTTTGTGCTTCCTAGCAGACATCTTGCGACATTTACCAGCTATGTGCTCTGGGAGGTGATCACATCCAACACAAGCCCGTTTTGGAAATGTCAAAAAAAAAAAGTACAAACTGCAATAAATTCCTCCCCGCTTCTCTGTCGAGTCCTCCTGCGGTAATGCAAGATGACACATGATGCAAGCGCTGCTAAACAGGCCAAAATGCTCCTTTTAACAGGCAACACTGCAACACATGGATCCCTAAAGGCTGCTGAAAACCTTCTATAAATTAGCCAGCAGCATATTTCCAGACATACACACACAAGATGTTCATTATGGAACACACACAATATGAAAATAAATGGCTGCATTATCCATCTGAATTCCTGATTGGATAAATAAAACGAGAAGGTTCACAGTATGATGTCTTTTTATGTACTATTGACATGAACGTGTGTGTCAGTGAGTGTCAGATTTTAAATGGGAATTTTATGAAGACGTTTTTTCTATAGCATGCAACATTGACTGAAATTGCTTCTTGCCTCATTTAGCTATGTCAATTAATAACACACACACACACACACACACACAGGGGCACACACTCACGTTGATGAAAAGCGAACGAAGGAACGATTGATAAGAAAAAGCTTTAGAAGATGATTGGCTGCGACAAGTCATACTGTCACTTCATTTTAGCAGGATTCTGTTAAAAAAAAATAGTGCATGGTAATTGACTTTACCCATACTTGCCAACCCTCCCGGATATTCCGAGAGACTCCCGAAATTCAGCGCCTCTCCCGAAAACCTCCCGGGACAAATTTTCTCCCGAAAATCTCCCGAAATTCAGGCGGACCTGAGTGACGTGTCGACAGCCTGTTTTCACGTCCGCTTTCCCACAATAAAACAGCGTGCCTGCCCAATGACGTTATAACTGTAGAATGATGGAGGGTGAGTTCTTGGTTTCTTATGTGGGTTTATTGTTAGGCAGTTTCACTAACGTCCTCCCAGCGCGGCAACAACACACAACAACAGCAGTCACGTTTGCGTCTACCGTAAAGCAGTTCGTCTCCCGTAAACAGCAATGTTGTGACACTCTTAAACAGGGCAATACTGCCATCTACTGTACATGCATATGTGACAATAACATCTACGGCTTTTAAAGAGTGCAGTGCACAACTGCGCACACAACAAGGAGCCGAATCAGAATGCATCATCAGAGATGGTGTTCAGCATGGCGCTCAACAATCCGTCAACATGTTTTAGTATGACTTTGGAAAGCTACATAGCCACACTGCTTGATGGAACGCGGAGCATTATGGCTGTTGCAGTCAGACGTACTGTGCTTCTACATCCATCCGTCCATTTTCTACCGCTTGTCCCTTTCATATGGGGTTTTAATATACTGTGTATAAATACCCCGAAATGGCATCTTTTCATAGACATATTATCTAGTGTTTTGTTTCGTATTATTATGCAAAACCAACTTTTCTTACCTATTGGTCCCTGCTGATGTGTATTTGGGATCTGCATAAGTCGTGAAAATGTATTAGCTTCCGCCAATGTAGTCCGCGCCGTAGTCAGTAAGCTCCATCTTTTTCTCTATCCTCTTGTTGTGGGGCATGCATCCTCCGCTGTTGCCATTTCTAATACAACAGGGTCTCTGACTATTTAAGACATTTTTAAGACCCTGGTGAATATAATTTAAGACCATTTCACATCAATACAAAAAAATACAAAGACAAAGAAAATAATTCACTGCTCTTTCACATCGGAAAACAAAATGGTCAAACTAACTAAATACACCAGAAGCCTTTCTGTTGTAAACTAATTGAACACAAATATTAGAAACGTCTTAACAGCCATTTTTCAGATTTGACATACAACTGTTGTCTTGCAAAAGGTGCAGTGTGTTTCGTATCAAGCTTTTTCATGCTACAACAACCAGAATGTCAGCAGTGGTAGAAGAAAGCACAACAATATATTGTCTGTGAAAGGGACTGTTAGCATCTCTGCAAAAGCTAAATGGGTAACTTTTGCAGTGTTTTTGCAGCTGTCAGAATTGAGCAAACAGATAAAAACATCCACAATACTACTACTGTATACGCACAAAGTTGTGAAAAAGAGAGAGAGCAGACAGACCGATTGTCTAAAAAGCAAGAAGGCAATGCTTTCCTCTTCGATGGCTCCACATCCGAGTCCTAAACATTTTATACGCTTCCATTAACCGGCTTCACGCATGCATTAAATTGATCGTTTTGGAGCCACAAATTGTTGGACTTGCAGGAACCAATCTTATGCAAGTAATCTGGCTTTGCTGCGGACTTTCATTAAGTTTTCTCCGCTGCTATGCTAAGCTGTAACAACACACCGCTGCGCGCGCACTACCTGTTGGTGCTCGTTAAATTCTGACTGGGCAGCGCAGGTAGCCTACTTTAGTTCCGTTTTGTAGTTCCGTTATAGCTTCCTCAAAATGTTTTATATTTCAAAGCAAGACTGAAGTTTATGCATGTTTTAAATGAAAGTAATGTTAATGGATTTTTACGACCTTTCAAAATTGTACTTAAGACCTTTTAAGTGATTTTAGGAGAACTTTAGACCTTTTAAAGCCTTAAATTCAAATTGTTGGATTTAAGACTTTTAAAGACTTTTTAAGACTCCGTGCATGCCCTGTACAAAGTAGCGTATAGCTCAAACTTATATTTGTCAGTCGACTCGCTATGGAAGCGCTAAAACCTTCAACGATGGCGGAGAGAAGAGGAGCCACGTAAATAGGCCATACTTGCCAACCCTCCCGAATTTTACGGGAGACTCCCGAAATTCAGCGCCTCTCCCAAAAACCTCCCGGGACAAATATTCTCCCGAAAATCTCCCGATTTTCAGCCGGAGCTGGAGGCCACGCCCTCTCCAGCTCCATGCGGACCTGAGTGAGGACAGCCTTTTTTCACAGGACAACAGGGTGACAAGAAATAAATCATCCAGACTAGAGATAAATTGTATTATTATGTTTATCTTACCTACAAATAAATATATTTATTAATAAAAAAAATTAAAAAAAATAAATACATTTTTACTATATTTTGCTAAAAACATCAAAATTAATTGTATTTTTTCTGACTCCTTATCACATCCAGGCATTAGAATTATACATTAAAATAAACATATTTGAAATAATTCATTTTAAATTATCATAATAATTCATTTAAAATGACAATATTTAATTATTAAAATAATTGCTTGTTTATCAACAACGTTAGCATTTTATTCATTATATTTTGAAGCTCTCAGAAGCCAAGTTATGTTATATTCCTTAATATTTATTTATGCAAGTTTGAAGTATCAATTATCCAAACACAGTTTTGTTTGCATATTTTCAGGATGTAGATATATATATATATATATATATATATATATATATATATATATATATATATATATATATATATATATATATATATGTATGAAATACTTGACTTGGTGAATTCTAGCTGTCAATATACTCCTCCCCTCTTAACCACGCCCTCAACCACGCCCTGCCCCACCCCAGACCACGCCCCCACCCCCCACCTCCCGAAATCGAAGTCTCAAAGTTGGCAAGTATGAAATAGGCACGCCCACAAAATGCCGCATCCTGAATAGACCGTTAGAAAGCACTTTAAAGATGGTCTGCAAAACAGAATCTATACAACATTTTGACCAAATAACCACCATTACATGTTATGTAGACCACAAGGCAGTGTTTTAAATGCAGACAAAAAAAATCATAACATGACCCCTTTATTGCGCTTTATAATCCGGTGCACCTTTTGTATGTAAATAGACCTGAATAGAATGGTAAATGGTAAATGGGTTATACTTGTATAGCGCTTTTCTACCTTCAAGGTACTCAAAACGCTTTGACACTATTTCCACATTCACACATTCACACACTGATAGCGGGAGCTGCCATGCAAGGCGCTAACCACGACCCATCAGGAGCAAGGGTGACGTGTCTCACTCAAGGACACAACGGACGTGACTAGGTTGGTAGAAGCTGGGGATCGAACCAGGAACCCTCAGGTTGCTGGCACGGCCACTCTTGGTCCAAAAATACAGTACACAAAAAGTTAAGGGCATATTTTATTGAACATTTTAGAAATAGTCAGAAGTCGGGTAAGAACAAGTGATTCGATTTTGGTTGTGATCCAGGATTCAGGATTCTTTGGTACTTAGAGCTAGGGTCTGACATACTGTAGACCTGCGCTCTCTGAGTCATTTCTTAGTTTCTGTTAATGTTATTGTCTCTGCAAGACAATTGTCTTCCTCTGCTCTTGTCTGGACGGAATATTTCTTGCATTCTCTCGCGTTCTCCACCTCCACCATGACGTCCCTTTTATTCCAAAATGGATGAAAGTGAACAAAAGCCAGATGACAGATGGGAGATTAAAATCTCTCCTGTATCCATGTCGTTTTGTATAATCATATCCTTGACAAACAGCTGTGCTCTACAAATAGCCAGCGTTCACCGCGCTCATCTCCCCTCGTGGCTGCAGGGTAATCGTCAGCCCATTACGAGGCTGAATGGGCCTACAGAATTTCTCGCTCCATCTCCTCGGCCGTACCTCCAGTGGAGTGAAAGAGCTGACGCGACTAGAAAAAACCTGGACAGAAGTGAAATTCGACCTCGAACTCATCGCAGGTGCAATTTATTTCAGCATCCTGTAGCAGGAGGAAATAGATATCGCACACTGATTGATGGTGATTAGACCAATTGTAGCGTCTAAGCACATATTTTCCTTCCAATACAAAGTTAACAAGGGGAAAGAATCTGCTAATGAGCGGATGGCATTTGATCTCATTTAAACGACCCTGTGGGATACGAAGGCCCAACAAGGACCGCAGATTGGTGAAAATAATGACGAGCCAGCAGGCCTGTTGGATCAGCAGCATGGTAACGATGTTGAACCGATGCCTTGACAAAATGTGCTTGGATTTTCTTTCTAATCCATTCCACAATAAAGAAAAAAGGAACAAAAAAGCTCAAATGATTTGCTGATTCTATTATTAATATTAGGTGTGACAGTACGATAATAGTTACTGTTCAAAACACTCAATGGATTAAGGTCAAGATAAGTTGGCATTTTATTTTACAATAAAAAGAAGAAGATTTTTAACAACTACCAACGTGTATCTAACTTACAGTTCTTAAGTAACATTTTAGAAAAATATGTTTTAACCAAGTCAACCACTTTTTAAAAATAAATAACATTTTAGAAATACATCAGTCTGGTTTAGGGATGAACCACAGTATGGTGACAGCACTTTTACATATTTTTAAATGACATCAGGTGGAACCTGGATAATAAAAAGCTCACAGTGTTGACTGATTTAAGAAATTAGGGGTTCCCACACTTTACACACTAGGGCCAATTTAGTGTTGCCAATCAACCTATCCCCAGGTGCATGTCTTTAGAGGTGGGAGGAAGCCAGACTACCCGGAGGGAACCCACGCAGCCCGGGATTGAACTCAGAACCTTTGTATTGTGAGGCACATGCACTAACTTCTGTGCCACCATGCTGCCCCATATACAGTTGTGCTCATACGTTTGCATACCCTGGGAGAATTTATGATTTCTTGGCCATTCTTCAGAGAATATGAATGATAACACAAAAACCTTTCTTTCACTCATGCTTAATGGTTGTGTGAAGCTATTTATTGGAAAACAACTGTTTACTCTTTTTAAATCAAAATGACAAAAGAAAGGTCCCAAATGACCCTGATCAAAAGTTTACATACCCCAGTGACTTTGATCTGATAACATGCACAAAAGTTGACACAAGCAGGTTTGAATGGCTAATCAAGGTTCCAATCGTCACCTGTGACATGTTTGTTTGTAATTAATGTGTGTGTATAAAAGGTCAGTCAGTTTCTGGGCTTCTGACAGACCATTGCATCTTTCATCCAGTGCTGCACAGATGTTTCTGGATTCTAAGTCATGGGGAAGGCAAAATAATTGTCAAAAATAATTGAACTGCATAAAACAGGAAAGGGGTATAAAAAGATTACCAAGGAATTGAGAATGCCAATCAGCAGTGTTCAAACGCTGATTAAGAAGTGGAAAATGAGGGATTCAGGTAGACCAGCAAAGATGTCAGCCACAACTGCCAGGAAAATTGTTCGAGATGCAAAGAAAAATCCACAAATAACTTCAGCTGAAATACAGGACTCTCTGAAAAATTGTGATTGGGCTGTTTCAAGATGCACAATAAGGAGGCAGTTGAAGAAAAATGGGCTGCATGGTCGAGTCGCCAGAAGAAAGCCATTTCTGCGCAAATGTCACAAAGTATCCCGCTTACATTACGCCAAACAGCACAGAGACAAGCCTCAAAACTTCTGGAACAAAGTAATTTGGAGTGATGTGCGTGATTTTTGATTCCGAGCTGACTTTTATCCCACATTGTCACTCACTGATCAGAGCGCACCTCCAAGACAACACTTCCAGGAGCGCGCCAGGCGCGTGTCAGTCCTACTGCCGCCGGCAGCTGCGAACAATCACCAGCAATCAGCGCACCTGTGGTTACCTGCGTTCCGGGCCAGAACGTAATCATCTGTCCTTCTTCCCCTGTCTCCCATGATCGGGCTGTGTGTCTCGACTTCCCACTGGATTCCGGACTGCCTCCCTCGATCGTCGATTCTCGACCCCAGCTTGGACACGGACTTCCAACGCCCCGCTACAGCCCCTGACTTCACGCTTGTTTCACGGATCACTGCCCCCTTTTGGACTTGCCTCTCGCTCAACATTTACGGTAACACTCAACAGTTAATTCATACACATTGTCACACACACCATACACTCTCTTGGATTTTGTCACACTCGATTCTCTAGTTGATTATATTATTATTGTTTGTTATTATATATATAGTGCATATATATAATAAATCAGAGATTAAACCCACGCCACTGCTGTCTGTGTCGTCTACTCCTCCCTGTACATAACACACATATTACCCCGCCTTCCTCCTGTTTACCGCTGGGATAAGCTCCAGCACTCCCACGACCCCGAGAGGGACAAGCGGTAGAAAATGGATTGATGGATGAATATTACAAAAATAGGTGTTTATCTTCATCGGAACATAGCCAGAGTGCTCCCGTTTATCTCTCAGGCCAACACAGAGGTGTTAATGCATTATTTTATTTCCTGTCGTTTAGACTATTGTAATGCTCTCTGGCCTTCCCAAAAAGAATATCATGACTCTACAAATATTACACAACTCAGTTGCGCGTGTGCTGATGAGGACCAGAAGGCGGGAGCACATTACACCAGTTTCTAAGTCGCTCCCTGTCTGTTTCAGGATCGATTTTAATGTTCTATTATTAGTTTTTAAATGTCTCAATGGCCTTGCCCCTTCTTATTTATCTGACCTGCTTTTACCGTATCAACCCTTGCGGATACTGAGGTCCTTTGGCACTGGCCTCTTAGCTTTACCGAATACTAGAACAAAGACACACGGTAAGGCGGCATTTAGCCACTATGGAAAAAAGGCTAAAGACACTCTTTTAATCAGGCTTTTTTACTGATCATGTTAAACGTGTGACGACGTGGTCGCATAGTGATGCAGGTGTGGTTCTCCCAAGGATGCAGACGGCTTCGGACACAGCTTGCAGGTAGGAAAAATGATTTATTTTAAATATAAATAATATGATGAATAAACAAAAGGGCTAGCGTGGGAGCTAGCAAACCAAAAGAGCCTAGCGTGAGAACTAGTAGCTAAGAAACAGTAAATAATCGTCGTCATCAGTTGTGTGAGAACAAACTACGAAGCCAGACAGAGTGAGGCCAGAGCAAAGACTAAATAGCCCTCTGATTAGCGCCCGGGCAACAGGTGCGCGTCCCGAACACTAACCAGAGGCAGGTGCGTACAATCTGCCGTCATGGCAACAGAAACAAACTAAACTCAAGGTGCTGAAAACACGTGACACAAACATAAACAAACTCTGATCCGGGCAGCGGATCGTAACAGTACCCCCCCCTTAAAGGACAGATTCCAGATGTCCCTTGACACTAAATAAAACTAGAACCCAAAAAACAAGAAATAGTTCGAGAGTCAAGGGAGGGTGGAGGGAGGATTTGGTGGTGGGTCGCCAGGCCACGTGTCCCCGAATCCACCGGGGAAGAGTCAGCAGCGTTCCACTCGCCGCCGCCGCAGGCGAGGCGGGCGACCACGGAAAGGCCACATTCGTGGCTGCCAAGAAGGTGGGCGTGAGAGGCGCCAGAAGTTCAGCAGCCGGAGAGTTCTACGACTACGTCTCGGGTGTCGCTGCTGTTTGCGCCACTGGCGTCCATAAACAAACCTCCGAGAGCGCCGCTTGCGCAGCCAGACCACTCGAGGTCGCTGAGACGAAGACAAGGAGAGAGCAGATGTCGCCGTGGAAACAGGAGGAGCCGACGTCGCCGTGGAAGCAGGAGGAGCCGACGTCGCCGTGGAAGCAGGAGGAGCCGACGTCGCCATGGAAGCAGGAGGAGCCGACGTCGCCGTGGAAGCAGGAGGAGCCGACGTCGCCGTGGAGGCAGGAGGAGCCGACGTCGCCGTGGAGGCAGGAGGAGCCGACGTCGCCGTGGAGGCAGGAGGAGACGTCGTCGCCGTGGAGGCAGGTGCAGGTTCTGGTACCAGCCGTGGAGCAGGTGCAGGTTCTGGTACCAGCCGTGGAGCCGGCGCTGGTGTGGGTACCAGCCGTGGAGCCGGCGCTGGTATGGGTACCAGCCTTGGAGCCGGCGCTGGTGTGGGAACCAGCCTTGGAGCCGGCGCTGGTGTGGGTACCAGCCGTGGAGCCGGCGCTGGTGTGGGAACCAGCCTTGGAGCCGGCGCTGGTGTGGGAACCAGCCTTGGAGCCGGCGCTGGTGTGGGTACCAGCCGTGGAGCCGGCGCTGGTGTGGGAACCAGCCTTGGAGCCGGCGCTGGTGTGGGAACCAGCCTTGGAGCCGGCGCTGGTGTGGGAACCAGCCTTGGAGCCGGCGCTGGTGTGGGAACCAGCCTTGGAGCCGGGACAGGGGTTGGTCTTGGAGTCGGTGCTGGTGTGAGAACCAGCCTTGGAGCCGGCGCTGGTGTGAGAACCAGCCTTGGAGCCGGCGCTGGTGTGAGAACCAGCCTTGGAGCCGGCGCTGGTGTGGGAACCAGCCTTGGAGCCGGCGCTGGTGTGGGAACCAGCCGAGGAACTTGGCATGGTGGAGCTTGGCGTGGTGGAGGTACTGGAGACGAAGCTTGGTGTGTCAGCCGAGGTGCAGGAACAGGTGCTAGCCGAGGTGCAGCTGGAGGTGGCCTAGCTGGCGGTTGTGGCTTAGCAGGCCAAAGGACTGGTGGCGGTGGCCGTGCAGGAGGTTGCGGCTTAGCACGCCGAAAGACTGGTGGCGGGGGCCGTGCAGGAGGTTGCGGTTTAGCACGCCGAAAGACTGGTGGCGGTGGCCGTGCAGGGGGTTGCGGCTTAGCACGCCGAAAAACTGGTGGCGGTGGCCGTGCAGGAGGTTGCGGCTTAGCACGCCGAAAAACTGGTGGCGGTGGCCGTGCAGGAGGTTGCGGCTTAGCACGCCGAAGTTGTGCCACCGCACTAGCACAGTTCCCAGTACTAGCCCCCCCCTCAAGACGCGGATACCAGACGCGTTCTTTGCGGTTTGGAATTGTCTTCAAGGGTGGGTGGGGGGAGGTATGGAGGGGGGTATACTCTTCTTCAAATTGTCCAAATTGACTATTATCATCCCCCACTTGAGATTGGGTGGGAGCACAGGGGGAAAAAATATGTGCAGTGGGCGGAGCAATAGTCACTGGGGGCGGAACCAAAGTCACTGGAGGTGGAGTCTGAAAATCAGAATGTGACTGACTAGACTTACACTTAATAAAAATGTTCTGATAATGTCTTATCTTACAATGAAAGTCATTTGGTATTGGCTGACAGAAAGAATTAGAAGATGGAAAAAAAAAATCTTGTTCAATGATGTCATCAGAAGTGGGCGGAGTTACCTCTTCGGGAGGCGCCAATGACATGACATTACTGTTGCAACTGTCCATGTGACTTACAGCCCAATCGGAGAACTTTTTGGCGAAGTGGTCGATGGGGTTGCCAAACATCTGAGGAGGGGGAGTTTGGGCTGAATGTAGCTTGCTTCGGTCCGGGGGAGGAGTTTGCAGGAGCGGCGCGTCTTGGCGGCGAGGGAAAGACCTCCTGGCCGGCTTCCGTCTTTGACGGCGCGCACGGTACTGCGGTGTAGCGGCGATGTCTTCCGACCAGAGGGAATCGATGGGGATAAGAGAGCCTCCAGCTCCCCACATGAGATTCGACCTCTCCTCCGTCGAATAGCGAAGCGTCTCGGCTTCCATCGCTCGCAACACCATGAGCGTACCTTCGTCCAACTCCTCGTTAGCCAGTGCGGGAGAATTGTCTTCTGCTGGCTTCGTACTGTGACGACGTGGTCGCATAGTGATGCGGGTGTGGTTCTCCCAAGGATGCAGACGGCTTCGGACACAGCTTGCAGGTAGGAAAAATTATTTATTTTAAATATAAATAATATGATGAATAAACAAAAGGGCTAGCGTGGGAGCTAGCAAACCAAAAGAGCCTAGCGTGAGAACTAGTAGCTAAGAAACAGTAAATAATCGTCGTCATCAGTTGTGTGAGAACAAACTACGAAGCCAGACAGAGTGAGGCCAGAACAAAGACTAAATAGCCCTCTGATTAGCGCCCGGGCAACAGGTGCGCGTCCCGAACACTAACCAGAGGCAGGTGCGTACAATCTGCCGTTATGGCAACAGAAACAAACTAAACTCAAGGTGCTGAAAACACGTGACACAAACATAAACAAACTCTGATCCGGGCAGCGGATCGTAACAAAACGCTTATGTTTTTTATTATTGTTTTCTTAATTATTAATTTTACTACTATTATTCTCTCAATGATACAGTTTTATCAACTTAATAATGTATTATTTGTAGAGATGTCCGATAATATCGGCCGATATTATCGGCCGATAAATGCTTTAAAATGTAATATCGGAAATTATCGGTATCGTTTTTTTTATTATAGGTATTGTTGTTTTGTTTTTTTTCCATCCATCCATCCATCCATCTTCTTCCGCTTATCCGAGGTCGGGTCGCGGGGGCAGTGTCACCGCCTGCTGCCATCTTGTGGTTTGTGTTCAGTTTGCCTTTGTTGGTGCAGCAGACCTGGTTCTTATTGTTTGTCTTCTTCCCAGAGTTCCTGTCTTTTCCTGTGGGCGGAGTTGTGAGACGTGCACAGCTGTGTCCAATCAGCCTCACACTATTTAAGCAGCACCTCTTCAGCTGGATGGCACTCGGCAATTCCACTCCTAGACTCCTGTTGTATGAAGATTCCTATGCTCCTTGTATTTATGCTTCTTACCTTCTTGGCTATTTCCAGTGTCATCCAGCTTGGTATGTACTTTGTTAGTTTGCACGTCTTGTAACTCCGACCCAAGTTTAGTTAGCTTTGTATATTAGCTTTTGTTCTTTTTCTCACGGTGCTCTTTTTCGCACCGTCGCTTTTTGTTACATTCTATTTGGATTATTGTTGTGAGTGCTTTTTGGTTTAGTAAAGAACTATTTACTCACATTCCATCTGCATCCTTGGGTTCCTCTGTTCTACTTGTAATTGAATTGTGACAGGCAGCAGCCTAAGCAGGGAAGTCCAGACTTTCCTCTCCCCAGCCACTTCGTCCAGCTCTTCCCGGGGGATCCCGAGGCGTTCCCAGGCCAGCCGAGAGACATAGTCTTCCCAACGTGTCCTGGGTCTTCCGTGCCCGTTTTTTTTTTTTTTTTTTTAATTAAATCAACATAAAAAACATAAGATACACTTACAATTAGTGCACCACCCAAAAAACTCCCTCCCCCATTTACACTCATTCACACTCATTCACACAAAAGGGTTGTTTCTTTCTGTTATTAATATTCTGGTTCCTACATTATATATCAATATATATCAATACAGTCTGCAAGGGATACAGTCCGTAAGCACACATGATTGTGCGTGCTGCTGGTCTACTATTAGTACTAACCTTTAACAGCTAGTTTCACTAATTTTCATAAATTAGTAGTTTTTATGTAACTGTTTTTATATTGTTTTACTTTCTTTTTTTATTCAAGAAAATGTTTTTAATTTATTTATCTTATTTTATTTTATTAGTTTAAAAAAAAAAGGACTTTATAAATAATAAATAATAATAAATGGGTTATACTTGTATAGCGCTTTTCTACCTTTAAGGTACTCAAAGCGCTTTGACACTATTTCCACATTCACCCATTCACACACACATTCACACACTGATGGCGGGAGCTGCCATGCAAGGCGCTAACCAGCAGCCATCAGGAGCAAGGGGTGAAGTGTCTTGCCCAACACAGGACACAACGGACATGACTAGGATGGTAGAAGGTGGGGATTGAACCCCAGTAACCAGCAACCCTCCGATTGCTGGCACGGCCACTCTACCAACTTCGCCACGCCGTCCCATATCTATCTTCACCATACCTGGTTGTCCAAATTAGGCATAATAATGTGTTAATTCCACGACTGTATATATCGGTATCGGTTGATATCGGTATCGGTAATTAAAAAGTTGGACAATATCGGAATATCGGATATCGGCAAAAAGCCATTATTGGACATCCCCAATTATTTGTAAAATGTATATTTTATGTTTACATATATTTTATCATGTTTATAAACATTTTTTAGATGGCGTTGATTTTAGTTATTCTCCAGTTTGTCCTTAAATTCTCAGGGTCATGTCATGTTTTGTTTTTGTTTTGTAATTGTCGATACAATAGAAGAAGGAAAAAAAAAGAATATATATATATATATATATATATATATATATATATATATATATATATATATATATATATACATAAATATATATACATATATGTAAATATATATATGTATATACATTTTATTTATTTATTTATATGGCATTGTCTACAATTGAACAATTCAATGTTCATTAAAACGCCAAACTGTGTCCATAATTACAAAATTCCATCCCTCCGACTCATTCCACATTTCTTTGTCTTGTGTTCCTCTGAAGAAAATACAAGCATACATCCTGTCAGAGCTGATAAGAAGACGTGTTACTGTCGGTTTGTAATAGCAAAGAGAATTATTCATTGTCTCCTACGCTAATCTCTCGAACTGCTGTTTGCCATTCAGTGGGATTCCATTATGTCTAACACCCTGTTCATTTACAAATGTGTACACAAATACCTGCCAACATGCTCACAGTAATAAGAAACCAGCATTTCGCAGGTATTTAATAAATAGAAATACGGATTAGGTGTAATATCTAACATTTATAGTATGCAAAGTTGCTCTAAAAGAGCACAATGCTGATTATGTTTCTTTTCCCAGAGAGGGTGGGAGAAAATGCATCCCAGTGTTGAACATGCAGATTTTTTTTTTTACAAGTGTTTCTTCTGCTTTTTGCAGATGATGTGGTCCTGATGGCTTCATCTGGCCAGGATCTTCAGCTCTCGCTGGATCGGTTCGCAGCCGAGTGTGAAGCGACTGGAATGAGAATCAGCACCTCCAAGTCCGAGTCCATGGTTCTCGCCCAGAAAAGGGTGGAATGCCATCTTCGGGTTGGGGAGGAGACCCTGCCCCAAGTGGAGGAGTTCAAGTACCTCGGAGTCTTGTTCACGAGTGAGGGAAGAGTGGATCGTGAGATCGACAGGCGGATCGGTGCGGCATCTTCAGTAATGCGGACGCTGTATCGATCCGTTGTGGTGAAGAAGGAGCTGAGCCGGAAGGCAAAGCTCTCAATTTACCGGTCGATCTACGTTCCCATCCTCACCTATGGTCATGAGTTTTGGGTTATGACCGAAAGGACAAGATCACGGGTACAAGCGGCCGAAATTAGTTTCCTCCGCCGGGTGGCAGGGCTCTCCCTTAGAGATAGGGTGAGAAGCTCTGTCATCCGGGGGGAGCTCAAAGTAAAGCCGCTGCTCCTCCACATCGAGAGGAGCCAGATGAGGTGGTTCGGGCATCTGGTCAGGATGCCACCCGATCGCCTCCCTCGGGAGGTGTTTAGGGCACGTCCGACCGGTAGGAGGCCACGGGGAAGACCCAGGACACGTTGGGAAGACTATGTCTCCCGGCTTGCCTGGGAACGCCTCAGGAACCCCCGGGAGGAGCTGGACGAAGTGGCTGGGGAGAGGGAAGTCTGGGCTTCCCTGCTTAGGCTGCTGCCCCCGCGACCCGACCTCGGATAAGCGGAAGAAGATGGACGGATGGATGGACAAGTGTTCCAGATTTTCCACTTCAAGTGTGCATGGAATAAGGTTCAACGTTTAACTGCCACAAAACCTACTCTTTTGGCATGGGTTTCCCATTTAGGTGCTCACACTGGGTTGCTTGATAAAACATTTGAATGTTTGTGTGAATGTGCGTGTGTGTGCATGTGCGTGTGTGTGCTTCCCTGCGTGAGTGTGTGTGTAAGTGAGTTTGAAAGACCGAACGAACTAAAATTGCAGTGAAGTGTATTTCTGGTCTTGTCGTCCCCTCCCGGGTGGAGGGAAGACGCGGTTGTGTAGCTGGATCAAAAGAGACGTCGGAGACACTTTGCTGAACTAAGAGTTGCTTTATTGCAAGCGAGCGTCATTTAAACAGGTCTGTAGTTTCTTGGAGGAGCCTAGGTCAGATATGGAAGACTCCTCTTCCCGAGAAGCCAAACCATCCGTTTATATTGCTTCTTTCACTGTCTGGGTGTGCGCTAAGTCTAAACAGCCCCACCTGACCATTCAAGGAGATGTTCGTGTGTAGTGGCTGGAAAACAACAGGTTCATACCATAACGTGTAGGCTTGACGTTTAAGATAAACATGGAATCACTCCGCCAGATTAGAGCTATAACTTTTGCATTCCGAAGGCTGGTTTTATTGCTTCTTCTCGGGAGAGAGCACATCCAGTCCACATGCGAATGTCCATTTCAGGCTCAAACCTCATGGTTTTCTTTCTCCAAGTTGGATATAAACATTCACCATAGGTTGAACATAACATGAGTCAATTAATTCACTTCATTCCTCTCTTGAGATGATAATCTGTCTCACAAAGGGAAGTACACAAGCACCTTGTTGGTACAGTTAAAAAAAATAGAATAGCTTGCTGCCACAAAGCCACTTTTCTTCAAGCATAATTCTAATTCAGTTTTTGGTCTACAATTTGGAATTGGCTATTTTGTCTCAGACCTTATTTAATCCTAAAGTTTACTATTCAAGGTCACCCCCCTCTTCTCTTCACCCTGTACACCGCTGACTTCTGCTATAACTCAGAGCTGTGTCACATCCAGAAGTACGCGGATGACACAGCCATCGTCGGGTGCATCAGGGACGGCAGAGAGGAGGAGTTTCGGAGGCTGGTGAGGGACTTTGTTGTCTGGTGCCACAGGAACCTCTTGCAGCTCAATCCGTCAAAGACCAAGGAGCTAGCTGGTCATTGACTTTGGGAGGTCGAGTCCAAGGTCGCAACCTATTGTGATTGAGGGAGTCGAGGTACAGACCGTGGACTCATTCAAGTACCTCGGGGTGTGGGTGGAAAATAAGCTGGACTGGACTGTTAACACGGACCACTTGTACAGGAAAGTACAGAGCAGGCTGTACTTCCTGAGGAGGCTGCACTCCTTCAACGTCTGTAAAAAACTCTTGTGGATGTACTACCAGTGTGTGGTTGCCAGTGTTCTGTACTACGTCGTAGTGTGCTGGGGGGGGCAGTACATCTAAGAAGGACAGCTCTAGACTAGAGAAACTGATCAGGCGGGCCGGTTCTACGATCGGAATAAAACTGGACTCACTGGTGACGGTGGCAGAGAAGAGGACTGTGGAAAAACTAGTGAGCATTCTGGATGATGCCAGTCACCCTCTGCATACCGTTATCAGTAGCCAGAGGAGCCTGCTCAGTGCTAGACTGCTTCATCCCAAGTGCAGACTTAGACTGTACAACTCCTCTCCGGGAGGAAGGGGGAGTACTAGAATGGCAGGGGATGCAAAACAATAACAGTGCAATACTTTTTCATAACATGGTCACTACTGTCTAGTTTCTCTTGTTATATTCTTATTTTACTGTTATATTGTTATTCTCATTGTTGCTTTTTATTTTTATTCTATTGTAATATTTTTCTATTTTGTTTCCATTTAAAGTTAAAGTTAAAGTACCAATATACCCCCATTATTTACTTTTTACTTTTTAAATTCGATCTCAATTCTGTACACTGCTGCTGGAATTGCAATTTTCCTGAAGGAATCAATAAAGTACTATCTATCTATCTATCTATTGAACTAGGAAAGCTAAATCCTAAACTTAATAAATTCTAATATGGCTAACCTAGCCGCACCTGTAGGTCCCGCACCGGCCACACGTAGATGAAACAGTCAATCTTCGTCTGTAGACGCTAACCCCCTGTTTATGCCAAATTTGGGTGTAGCCTTCGGGGACCGATAGATCAGTCATGATCATCCAGTCAAAAAAAAAATCATCTAAAATTGTAAAAAGAGTGGGAGTCATTTCTGAACACCTTCGGTGGTCCGTCCTCCACAAGCCAATCAGGATGACCAAACCCCGTTAACATTTAATAATCAAATTATTGCATCACAACAGTAACAACACATCCAAATTTAAGACCGAATTCATAACCTGTGAAAGTTAATAGGAATACATGTGAGAATATATGAGAATATATGAGCATAGAAAAGCATAAAAGTGGAAAAATATCAAGAGATATGAATTGTTCGCCATCAGAGATTGTTCTCCCTGGATAATGGAATGGTAGTTTATTGTCCTTTGTTCCATCTCGAACTATTTGTGTACTCTCTGGACCGTCCTGTCCAGAGACCAAAGTCCGATGTCCGTTTATGAGTCTCAGAGCCCAAACGAAAGTACAGGGGTCCACCAAACAGTTCCAGCGGTGGTCCTGAGAAGAGTAAAAAAGACTGACCAGTATTTTGTAATGGAAACATATAAAATTAAATAAATGTTGTAAGCAATTTCTATTACTCCGTGTCGTAGATCAGACATGTACAAAATATGGTTGTAGAATCAGACACATTGTCTTGACTATTTTTAACAGTTCTGCACTATTGTACATTTTTCAACAGTTGAATTTGCATGTTTAACTATGTGTAGTTATTTTACTTTAATTCCAAATCTGGCATTTATCATTTCACATTCACCAGTCCTCCCTTATATCAATTTCAACTTCTATCGCAAGTTTGGACATTACTCATCCCGGTAACTTTAAAAATAAAACAAATCCACACACATCCATGTCATACTCAAAATATCCAAATTAATGACGGTCAAAAAGTGGTAATTTGACAAAATAAATGCACTAAATAACAAACATTAAAATAATTATATACAGTAATCGATTTCATCAATGTCTTTATGTCCTTTCTGTCTAGTAACGCCCATCGTCTTTGAAGTCCTGGCATACTCGAACTGTGTCTGACATCATCATGTTTGTCCATGACCCAGTCAGTTCTTTCTTTGTCTTGGTTCTGGACATCCTCTGGGATGGATGTTCTTCTGACATTCCCTTCAGGCTTCTCCGAGCCTTCAGCATTCTGGGCTTGAGAGTGTATAGTCTCTTCTGTTGGTGCCTTGACATTGTGGTTCATGATAACAGTCAGGAACCCTCTGACTTGGCACCTTGCTGCACTGGACCTTAACTTTGCTTGCCAACCCATACTCATCTATGATCACCTTGTTTCCAGGTGTCGTAGTGTCCAGTGACCAACAACATATGTGAATGTGCTTTTGTATAGTGTAGTCAAATATTTATTGTATACTGCTCTTCCAGCGGGACAGTTTCTCACATATTTCGGTTAATGGCATTTAAAATGTCGGCATTCTTCCCGCCTGAGATTAATTCATGTGACGTGATACTATAGTTGCTAAATTTGTTCAAATGATATGTAAACAATGTGAATGGGATGTTGCTATAAAATTGTAAAACTTCTTTTAGTGGATGTATATTATGTTATGTTCAGATTACCATTATCTGTTTATCTTCACACATCCCTGGTATTTGTTGATGATTGTTTGCTACCCGAATTAAAAATAACTTTTATAGTTTTGTTCGGCAATTTTTTGTTAACTTATACTATTTAATTAGAAAGTTTGCACGTGCTAATGAGCTTTGGCACTGTAATTTGACAACAGACTGAGCAACTTTCTGCTTAGTAACCTGTCCAACTCTATTAGACAGTCTACTTTGTCTTCTGCATCTAGTCTGGATTGTCATATAACCAGAAGGAACGTTTATCTCATCATAACCTTTTGTTGTACCTCTGCCTATGTTTTTGCTTCAAATTTCAAACATAATTTTAATTTAAAATGATGGTTCTCAAAAATATGCTCTATTTTGAACTTTCTCTTAACATCCCCCCTTACACACAATCTTGCTCATCTGCTTCCTAAATGACCATTGCATACTTTCTTCTCCTTAGTACCGATGATAAGATTATGTGCAGTATCCATACTTGCCAACCCTCCCGGATTTTCCGGGAGACTCCCGAAATTCAGCGCCTCTCCCGAAAACCTCCCGGGACAAATTTTCTCCCGAAAATCTCCCGAAATTCAGGCGGAGCTGGAGGTCACGCCCCCTCCAGCTCCATGCGGACCTGAGTGACGTGTTGACAGCCTGTTCTCACGTACGCTTTCCCACCATATAAACAGCTAATGATCGAGGGCGAGTTCTTGGTTTCTTATGTGGGTTTATTGTTAGGCAGTTTCATTAACGTCCTCCCAGCGCGGTAACAACACACAACAACAGCAGTCAAGTTTCCGTCCCCCGTAAAGCAGTTTGTCTGCCGTAAACAGCAATGTTGTGACACTTTTAAACAGGACAATACTGCCATCTACTGTACATGCATATGTGACCCACCCATAATGTGTCACATTTTTGTGTTGATTTATTTATTTTATTTTGTGGTTTGAATTCGTTTTTGGAGCTGTCATTACAGATTTATCAGTATTCACATTGGTCAGTAGGGGGCAGTAGGGCGTTTCTTCCCAATTGAATGCTATCACCTGCAGACCGGAAGTGTCTTGTCATTCTGATGAGCGCGACCAGTCTGTGAACAACTGAAACGTCCTGTGTGCTTTTTCCTCCTGTATAACAGGTTAGTTTTAGTGAATCAACTCACTGAATAATATCCATGTGATCTTTATAAGTTTAAGTACACATTCTGATGGTGGAGCCTAACTCTAAAGTGTTTGTGAGTTGTAGTTTGTATTTGTGAATGAATCCAGTGCACAGCTGCAGTAATCAATACAAAAAGGCGACGTGAGTGCGCAATGTTTATATAGGAACTTCTGATCCTAATTCAGACTCCCAAATTAGAGCTCCCGTTTTCTTATTGATTTTATAATGTATATTTGTATAATGTGTGTGTTCTGAAATAATGACAGAGAATAGAACAAGGATGACAATTCAACCCTTAACTCAACAATGCGTAGATGAGTGTTATGTGTGTGTAAACGTGTAAATAAATGAACACTGAAATTCAAGTATTTCTTTTATTTATTTATATATATATATATATATATATATATATATATATATATATATATATATATATATATATATATACATATATATATATATATATATATATATGTATACATATATATATATATATATATATATATATATGTATATATATATATATATATACATATATATATATATATATATGTATACATATATATATATATATATAGCTAGAATTCACTGAAAGTCAAGTATTTCTTATATATATATATCTTAACCACGCCCCCAACCACGCCCCCGCCCCACCCCCGACCACGCCCCCCACCCCTCACCCCCCCACCTCCCGAAATCGGAGGTCTCAAGGTTGGCAAGTATGGCAGTATCTCATGCTACATTTTAAGTGGGGTTACTGATTGGTTATTTTACTCCTGTTTTATGTTGGGTCGAGGGGGAGGAGTCACAGTATAAACTGTTTGCTTGCCTAACGTAATTACTAATGTGACATCCAATAGGCACAATTACAACAGCAGTTTATTTCATTGAAAAATTATGCTGAATTTTACACTTTGCAAACTCATCTCGCGGGCCGGATTTGAACCCGTTATACCCGTATGTCGAGGGAGGTGCGGGTTGGGTCGTGGGTGTGTGGGATCAATTGTTCATATGTCTCTGATTTGCACATCAATCAGTCTGAGGAGTAAAAGTTGGCAGTTTGTTATGCAAACAGTTACTCAGCATCAGTTATGTGTGTCGCTTAAGTATCCACAGCCTGTAGTAGTGTGCGACAGCTATGAAGCTGCCGTGACACAGTGCGCATTTTCACGTCAACTTGATACATCTTAACTTTGCCGTGAAAAAGGGCGTAGTGCAGGTTTTAGAGCGTGCGCAAACTTGACACATGAGGCCCCAGGTCCCTCGACTGAAGAAGGTGTAACCAAGCACTTGAAGCATCATCTATCTTACTGTTCAGGAAGGTTTCAGATACAGAGAAGACATGGGGTCATGAGTAGATAAGATTATGCTCCAAATAATCCAAGTTTGTATTAATACCTCAGATATTTGTGAAAGAAGCAGTGAGGAGGTCCTGGATAGGGTGGATGTGGCCATATATGAGCAACATACCACAAACTAAGCAGCCAATTGGTTATTTTACCTTGTGTGTTCCTAAGTGTTTTACTGCGTCTGCATTATGTGGGAACCTTTTACAGCACACTGAACAACTAAATGTTTTTTCTCCAGCGTGTGTTCTCATGTGTTGCCACAATGAGCTGTGTCTAGGAAAGCTTTTACCACAAACTGAACAATTAAATGGTCTAAGTCCAGTGTGTGTTCCCATGTGTTGAGTCAAGTTGCTCTTTATAGAAAAGCTTCTGCCACAAACTGAACACTTAAATGGTTTTTCACCTGTGTGTGTTCTCATGTGTTCAGTCAAAATCCTCTTAACAGAAAAGCTTTTGCCACAAACTGAACATGTAAATGGTTTTTCACCAGTGTGTGTTCTCATGTGTTGAGTCAAATTCCGCTTAACAGAAAAGCTTGTGCCACAAACTGAACACTTACATGGTTTTTCACCTGTGTGTGTTCTCGTGTGTTCAATCAAATTACTCTTAACAGAAAAGCTTTTGCCACAAACTGAACACTTAAATGGTTTTTCTCCTGTGTGTGTTCTAATGTGTTCAGTCAAACAGCTATTTCGAGAAAAGCTTTTTCCACAAACTGAACACTTACATGTTTTCTCTCCTGGGTGTGTTCTCATGTGTTGAGTCAAATGGCTCTTTTTAGTAAAACTTTCAGCACAAACTGAGCAGCTCAAACATTTTTTAACTCTCTTCTTTGAAGAGCATACAGAGTGTTTGTTGTCAGTGTGAGTCCTCATATTACCTTCACAGTCTGCATCGCTGCTCAAAGGTTCTTCAACCTCGTCTTCAGCCTCACTATCTGATAGTGGAGCTAAGAGGTTGTCTACTTGTGGTTTCTCTTCATCATCTTCAGTCTTCACAGAGAGAAGTGGATACCTGGTGTAATTAGCGTCCTCTCGTCCTAGAAGACACTCTCCCTCCTGAGTGACCCAGAGTTCCTCCTCTTCCTTTTTAATGCAGGGTGGTTGTGTAGTCTCCTGCTTCAAATTACCGATCAGCTGCTGGACATCTTCATCTTTTGTCTTTTTCTCCGTTGGTGATTTGCTGGAAGTTGATTCTCTTTCATGTTCTCTTTTACCAGACGTCGCCATCTCAGCATAGCAGTAGTCGTCCATGTTCTATCAAATCTTCAATCTTCACTTCAGATAATGCAGTGTATTTCTGGTCTTGCCTTCCCCTCCCGGGTCGAGGGAAGACGTGTAGTTGCTTTATTGCAAGCGATCGTCATTTAGACAGGTCTGCAGTTCCCTGGAGGAGCCTAAGTCAGATATGGAGGACTCCTCTTCCCGAGAAGCCAAACCATCAGTTTATATATTCCTTCTTTCACTGTCTGGGTGTGCGCTAAGTCTAAACAGTCTGACCATTCAAGGAGATGTTCGTGTGTAGTGGCTGGAAAACAACAGATGCATACCATAACGTGTAGGCTTGACATTTAAGATAAACATGGAATTTCTCCACCAGATTAGAGCTACAACTTTTGCATTCCGAAGGCTGGTTTTATTGCTTCTTCTCGGGAGAGAGCAAATTCCAGTCCACATGTGAATGTCCATCTAAGGCTCTTTCTCAACCATTATTTACTCAAACCTCACGTTTTGCTTTCTCCAAGTTGGATATAAACATTCACCATAGGTTGAACAAAACATGAGTCAATTAACTCACTTCAGCAGCAAGCAAGCATATTCGATGCCGCACTCGAAGGAAAAAGTATTTTTAAGAAGGCGCAAATAATTAATAGGTTGCAGATATCACATATTAGAGAATTCAAGCATGAATTATGCGTGCTGCTGAGTGCATGTCTAAGTGTGTGTGGGTGTGAGTGTGGGTGTCTACGCCATGACATAATGTCCTTTGAAAAATGCAGTCCAAGCAAACTCCAGTAGTTAGAAATAAAACATTGAACAGTTAGTTGGACACGACTATTGAGTGCATTTTGCTATTATGATTTTAAAAATACATTGGTTCCCACTATTGGAATTCTTTCATTTGAATGAGAACGCCATTCTAGAAGACTATTCCAATTGATGCAACTGACCTTGTCACAGAGGGATGTGCAGTTCAAATGTGCATCAGTTGCAGTTTATGCGTGTGACTGAATGCGTGTGCCTGTGTGGACATATATGTATTTTGAGAGTGTTTTTCTTCCAGTGTGGTAAGGTTAATTGCTATGTGGGCAAACTGAAAGCAGTGACTTTTGACCTGCCAGGGGTCAGGTATGGCCTTCTGATTGCCTTGCAGAAATATGAAAAATGAATAATTACTTTGCATACCCTTGCTGATGTCCTTCTACTGCAGCAGAATGAGCGCATGTGTGCATAACAGGGGAGAACATTCTGCCGTAACGTGCGGACGTTGAATGCGTGTTTATATTTTATTAAAAATATGGTTGAAAGTGAAACTGCAATTGGAATAGGATTACGTGTGTTTGTGTGTGTGTGTGTGCGCGTGTGTGTGTGTGTGTGTGTGTGTGTGTGTGTGTGTGTGTGTGTGTGTGTGTGTGTGTGTGTGTGTGTGTGTGTGTGTTTGTGCATTTCAAGGTTGACCAGACTCATTTACATTAAGCCAATGTAAGGTTGTTAGTGGCGCAATTCTTATAAGTTACACTATATTACCAAATGTATTTGGCCACCCATCCAAATGATCAGAATCAGGTGTCCTAATCACTTGGCCCGGCCACAGGTGTATAAAATCAAGCACTTAGGCATGGAGACTGTTTCTACAAACATTTGTGAAAGAATGGGCCGCTCTGAGGAGCTCAGTGATTTCCAGCGTGGAACTGTCATAGGATGTGCAACAAATCTAGTCGTGAAATTCCCTCGCTCCTAAATATTCCAAAGTCAACTGTCGGCTTTATTATAAGAAAATGGGAGAGTTTGGGAACAACAGCAACTCAGCCAACAAGCGGTTGGCCTCGTGAACTGACAGAGAGGGGTCAGCGGATGCTGAAGCGCATAGTGCAAAGAGGTCGCCGACTTTCTGCACAGTCAGTTGCTACAGAGCTCCAAACTTCATGTGACCTTCCAATTAGCCCATGTACAGTATGCAGAGAGCTTCATTGAATGGGTTTCCATGGCCGAGCAGCTTCATCTAAGCCATACATCACCAAGTCCAATGCAAAGCGTCGGATGCAGTGGTGTAAAGCACGTCGCCACTGGACTCTAGAGCAGTGGAGACGCCTTCTCTGGAGTGATGAATCACGCTTTTCCATCTGGCAATCTGATGGACTAGTCTGGGTTTGGGGGTTGGCAGGAAAACGGTACATTTTGGACTACATTGTGCCGAGTGTGAAATTTGGTGGAGGAGGAATTATGGTGTGGGGTTGTTTTCAGGAGTTGGGCTTGGTTCCTTAGTTCCAGTGAAAAGAACTTTGAATGCTCCAGGATACCAAAACAATCCCATGCTCCCAACCTTGTGGGAACAGTTTGGAGCGGGCCCCTTCCTCTTCCAACATGACTGTGCACCAGTGCACAAAGCAAGGTCCATAAAGACATGGATGACCGAGTCTGGTGTGGATGAACTTGACTGGCCTGCACAGAGTCCTGACCTGAACTCGATAGAACACCTTTGTGATGAAATAGAACGGAGACTGAGAGCCAGGCCTTCTCGACCAACATCAGTGTGTGACCTCACCAATGTGCTTCTGGAAAAATGGTCGAAAATTCCTATAAACACACTCTGCAACCTTGTGGACAGCCTTCCCAGAAGAGTTGAAGTTGTAATAGCTATAAAAGGTGGATCGACATCATATTGAACCCTATGGGTTAGGAATGGGATGGTACTTCAAGTTCATATGTGAGTCAAGGCTGGTGGCCAAGTACTTTTGGCATTATAGTGTACCATTTTAACTCGGATGTAAGACAACCCATCTTTTTCAAAACTTGTTTAAGAAACTAAATATTAGTGAAATTATATTTCATTAAATGTGTTTTTTAAATTAGATTTTTTGATGGTCAACAGTTGTTTGATGACTCTGCTTCCCTGATCACCATTCAATGTTCCTGGTGCTGATCCTGAACATCAGGAAGAACGGCCCTTCAACGTTATTCTGCCACTTGCCAATGACCAGCAGTTTGATGAAGCTGAAGCCGCGTTAAAGGAGGAGTCAGTCCATCGGAAGGTGGTGAACCATTTTTACAATATTTGTTCTTTTTAAACGTATTGGCAGGAATTGTAGGAGTGGTGGCCTTAAACTAGTTTTTCACTATTATGGAACAATTATGGAAAAATAACCTAACTACAAGTTCAGATCGCCTTGAAATTATATGTGGAATTTTTTTTTTTCTTGTATATATTTGACTGTTTCTTTTGCAAATTTTTTGATGGCTTTGTTTGATTAATTTTTTAACAAACAAGGTCTTATTTCTTAAAGATACACTTTCTATTTTTTAACAAACAAGGTCTTATTTCTTAAAGATACACTTTCTATTTAGAATGGCACTTTGTACACTTCAACAAACTAACTACTGTATGTTCTCTCTATTCTGGTAAGATTACCCACCTGGCATTAGTCGGAGGGACCCATTCTGAAAATATCAACCGATGGATGTTATCAGCTGCCATGGCAAACTATCTTGCTTGCTTTTTGTAGTGTGTGGGAAATGGACCAAAACGACCTTTCAAGGACACGCTGATACAGGACTGCATGTTTGGTGAGTCTTCACATCAAAATACTAGCTTTATTACTGCTTTAGAATGGATGTGACAATACCTGATGTCGGAGGCAGATATTTACATATATCCGAATTTAAGTTGTACTTATTTCATTTATTAGTCATATTTGAAAACAGCTCGTCTTTTTCCATTTATTCTCTTGATGCTCTGTCAGCAAGCATACTATGTGTGATAACCTTGAGTTCTTTGGAATGTATTATGGCTAGGGAGTTGTGCTTTTGTTATGGCTAGGGAGGTGGAAGAAAAGAGAGGTTTTTGGCGTTGGGAAGAGAGACCATTTTGGGTGTGCGGGATAGAAGGTTCTAGGGTTAGACTGGTCTCAATCTAAAATGTATGTTGTCAAAGCTTTGAGAATATACAAGAAAATACCTATTCTGTCTCTGGTGGTTTTTCAACTCAGCTTTAAGTGTCGGAAAGAACTTGGGAGCGAATTGAGACTTGAATTCCCTGGGAGGAACAACTGGTCCAAAACGCAACAAATTGGGGACTCGTCCGGGCGACACGCTGAGAATAGGACACCTCTTACACTCTTCTGGACAGACTCACTAGTGGCCAAACAAAAACAAGGTAAGCAGAGCCTTTTTCTAAAATCTGCTTTAGGAGTCTGTCTTGAAGTATGTAAGTCAAACACTGTTTGTACCCCAGACACAGAGTAGGTGTTTTGTACGAGACGGGGATGTGAGAGTGGACATTTTGATGGATTGATTGCATTTCTCCCTTGTCCGCCATTACATAAAAGCTGTAAATAAGTGGTCATCTCGCGCCATTGTGTCTCGACTACCGTGACGGGCAGTTTCATTGACGAATAAACTAATAGTTGGGTGTAGCTCACCCTGGGTCATTGGTCGTCGCCTAAACGAGTAAGGGTTTCCAGACCCTTCGTCTGGGACGAAAAATTCTGAGGTACAGGGTTTCCAGACCCTTCGTCTGGGACGAAAAATTCTGAGGTAAAGGGGTTTCCAGACCCTTCGTCTGGGACGAAAAATTCTGAGGTAAAGGGGTTCCAGACCCTTCGTCTGGGACGAAAAATTCTGCGGTAAAAGACACAATGGCTACGGAGTGTGACAGACAGGAATGTGATGGCGGTGGGGGGGAAGTGTGATAAATGTACTGTTGTCAACAATGAAATTGGCAGGTAGAGTAAAAAAAAAAAAAAAAAGAAAAAAAGAAAAAAGGAGAACGTTTGAAAAATAAGGGTTAAGAGGGAGTTTACAATACTCAAAAAGTCGTGAACTTAAACGTTTGTAAATAAAGAAAAGAAAGTTAGAGAAGAATAAGATAAAATGGACGGGCTGTCGCACTTCTGCGAAACTATTCAAACGACCCACCCAGACTTTGACTAAGCCACCGCCCTATGACGTAAAGCCGGAAGCGTCTTTGTACTCACTTTTGACAGTCACAGGAGGAGCCCTGGTGGTGGAAACAGAAACTAAGCTCTCTGGTCCACTCCCTTCTCGGGTGCCAAGAGAGGGAGGTACTCACACGCCCTCTCTAAGACATCGGCACGTCTGACCATTTTCCTCCGGCAGATGGCAACCTCGCGCGTGCATACCAGACATTGTTGACACATAAAGCTGCTATTAGGGGCCACTTTTAGAATAAACATTTTGCCGTCACAGACATGCAAGCCATTGTTGACCTTGCTTTCCCACCTGTACCTCAGGGAGGGAACCTTTGGCTAAACACTTTGAACAAAGCTAACCCTGATATACACGGTGCCAAAAACAACACAGGGCAGGGACATCTTATTCATCACATGCAAAATTGGACAGAGCAGGATGGTGGTAGAGTAACAAGGAAACAACTACTTAAAATACAGATCGCTGAAGATGAAAAGTTAAAAGAACCAAAAGGTCAAAGATCAGCTAGCGTATATTCAGCAGTGGGTGACCTTGCTTTTGAGTCCCAGCAGGTGGAGGAAAGAAACCTCAACAGACGTGTGACCAGACGGTTGGACTCGGGTGGTGGACACGGTGCTTTAAGGCCAAGACAGGGTGAAAACTGTTTCATCTGTGACCAGCCGGGTCACTGGCAACGTGAATGTCCTAACTCCTCTGAACGAGACAGGCTCCCAATTGCAGCCAAAACATCATACAGGCATGGCAAAGGACGCCCAAGGCAGAAGCCCCAGCAGGAAATACAGACAGGCCCCCTGCTGGACATAAGTGTCAACGGACAATGTTATCAGTTTGTGATTGACACTGGTGCCACCCACTCATTTCTGAATGCAGAGGTACCAAAGAAACTGTGTGCTTCCTTTTTGAAGGTCGAAGGCTTCGCTGAGGTCACAAGAATGTTACCGGTCACCAAACCTCTTCCGGTTCAGATTGCTGGACTCTCGCTGAAGCACCCCTTCGTGGTTGACCTGCACACACCTTGCCTAATTGGTAATGACCTCCTTTACAAACTGTACCCTGACATTCAATATCGCACAGAAGGAACCTTCCTGGTGTTACCTAACGGCTCAACCACCAAGCTGCGACACCACTACCAAAGCTCCTCCATGAGCTCCTACCACAGCCTGAAACACCAGAAATGGCTGACATCTCCAGCTGCTCTATCAGTGAAAACCCTGGCTGACTGAGATGCTTCCGTGTGTACCGCCACCCGACTCGCCTCATGTTCATGCCAGGAGGCCTTTGACTCCTTTATATTTATATATGTTGGAACTCAAGGTGTGGCTGCTCATGTTGACATATAGTTGCTACAACTAGCATAGTATAAGATGGACACATTTGCTGTCCCACATTGTTCCCTTGCTCTTTGCCCCGCCTACAAAACCAAAGACTTAGGTCCAATGATAAAACACGGCGTAGATGCCACTCATTGCACCGACACCCCAAAACCACATTTTCACATAGCTATGGGCTGCACTTTGGACACCCTGGCTGTAGGCTACGAGGAGCTAGCAGCTACACAACAGCTGAGCTAAAACGACACATTACATTTAAGCATATAAAAAAAATTATAGTTGCTTATTACATACACACAGTCACCATGACAGAAGTCTGATAGAAAGTATTCAGTAACAAACGTGTCCACATCATTCGACTTTCTACAACATGAGCTTGATTTAATTTGTTATTGTGACCACCGGGCGTGGTAAAATTTCAAATTACTATTGCGAAGCATCCGCCATAAGGTTAGTATTTTTCTAGTATTTGTGTCGATATAAATATAGGCATATTTTGAAGAATTCACCATATTGAATAAGTTACATAAAATGTAGGATTTAGTTGAGGTTGAGTTATTTCTGATTTCGCTAAGGGGTCCCCTACCCTAATACCACCCTCCAGTGGTCCACAGAGACTGAAATGACTTTCATTGACCTCAAACATGACCTGTCCTCCGCCCCTGCTCTTGCTGTACTTGACTATTAGCTGACCTTTTTCTTAGATGTTTCTGAAAGTGATAGTATTACTGACACAGTTCCTTTTTCAGAAACAGAAGGGGGAGGAGGTGAGGGTGGATTCAGACTTTTGGATTCAAACTCCGTACAACAAAATAGCTTTAACAATATTCCTGTGGGGAAGAAGTTATAACTAAATTGTTGTAAGTTTGTACATTTAACTTGAAAATAACGATTTTGCACATCGATAGTAGTTTAGTAAATCCATTTGGAATATGGAGGAGGTGAGGGTGAACCGTGTATAGTTTTGACTTCATTGATATAATCAATCCGGTGAAAGGGAAAAGATACTTGCTGACTTGTGTTGACAATCACAGTGGTTGGCCGGAAGCAACCCCAACCTCAAAAGAGGACAGCAAGACTTACTTTTCTGACCTGTGTAGTGCGATTAAGTGCGAGGGGAAAATTAGTTCTTACCGTGCTAGTAACCTCCATCTTTGTTACGACTCAAACCTGAACTATTGGTGTCGGATGCGGACAACATACTCTGGTAAGTGGTGCCCCTTATGGAAGCAGGTAACCCACTACACAGGGCCCTTAGACTACCATGACCCTTAATATGCCAACATACCTCCACAATTCAAAGTTATTCTGAGAGGGATGACCTTTCAGAGGAACTTTGATCGGTCCCAGAACCCCCTTTCCCCTACAATTGCCAGAACAGGTGTTATACCTAGTCCCTTTTATGTTGTTTTGGGGGTTGACCAGACAGGTACAGACCCCAAAGGAATTATTAAAATTAATGTCCTTGAGAGGGCGTTAACTACCTCTGCCCCCTTGAAGACCTGGTAGCTTTGACCTTAGGAGCAGGTGCAGGCAACCTGTGGCTTAGGTGGACGTCCCTTTCCCCACACTTACCCCGCCCCTTTTGAGTTGACTGACACTAACGGCTCAAACTGTCTTATCTCCTTGTTTTCTGAACCCACACCGCCAGGTTGTGAATTGTTGGTTAGTGTGCACCCTCCTGTTGACAATTTCACCCGACTTCTTCCCTTTGTGGCAATTTATAGGACCCCCTTAATCCCCCTACAAATTGGGTGACATTACCTCCTCCTGTTGCACCACCCTGATAGATGGCTCAAGGATAGGCCCTTGGGCACGAGCTGACTTATTCTGGTATTGTGGGGAGCATAGATTGTACATTAGAATCCCGACGTCAGCCGTTGGGCTTTGTGCTATGGTTAGACTGGTGACCCCAGTCACCCTAGAGGGTACCAAATTAACACCCCTTGGAACTCCTGTTTCAGCGGCCTCTCTAACTTCCCGCAGAGGACGCCATGTTTTATCTCGGAGGAGTGTAACGGGCTCCTTTGATTTGATGAGAAACCCTGAGGGTGTTTACTTTGATGCAATTGGACAACCAAGGAGGGTCCCACCACAACATAAATTGTGGTGTGAATCCTGTGCAGGTTTCGAGAACCTTCCTATAATTGGCGCTATTTTCCCTGTGACTGCTACTAAAAATGTAGAACGCATTAACTATGTTTTTTATAATCTGTTGAGACTGACCAACCTGACTCGTGATGCTGTTGAGGGGCTTGCTGAACAATCTGGGTTTGCTATGTCACTGAAGGGGGTCAGGCAAAGTGGTGACTTTCGAGAAATGCTAGTTTCCTTCCCGGAGAGTGACGACATTGACATAGATTCCATCCGTTTATCTCCCATGTAACTATGCTTTTAATTTTTACTAGCTTGCTCAAAGAGGGGCGTATTTTAGAAGTGTTGCTCTAGTGATAAAGATCTTTTTAGAAGATCTGAAGGGGGAATTGTCGGAGGCAGATATTTACATATATCCGAATTTAAGTTGTACTTATTTCATTTATTAGTCATATTTGAAAACAGCTCGTCTTTTTCCATTTATTCTCTTGATGCTCTGTCAGCAAGCATACTATGTGTGATAACCTTGAGTTCTTTGGAATGTATTATGGCTAGGGAGTTGTGCTTTTGTTATGGCTAGGGAGGTGGAAGAAAAGAGAGGTTTTTGGCGTTGGGAAGAGAGACCATTTTGGGTGTGCGGGATAGAAGGTTCTAGGGTTAGACTGGTCTCAATCTAAAATGTATGTTGTCAAAGCTTTGAGAATATACAAGAAAATACCTATTCTGTCTCTGGTGGTTTTTCAACTCAGCTTTAAGTGTCGGAAAGAACTTGGGAGCGAATTGAGACTTGAATTCCCTGGGAGGAACAACTGGTCCAAAACGCAACACTGATCTACACACTTGTAATACGAAGGCACTGAACTTTTTAGATTGGCTATTTGCACCATTTTTGTCCTCATGGACACATCCACAAAGCTCACAAAGCCAAATTAATCCAGCAGTTTCAATCACATCTATGTTCCGCTAGCACAGGGGTCACCAACCTTTTTGAAACCAAGAGCTACTTCTTGGGTACTGATTAATGCGAAGGGCTACCCGTTTGATACACACTTAAATAAATTGCCAGAAATAGCCAATTTGCTCAATTTACCTTTAACTCTATTTTATTATTAATAATTAATTATATTTATCTTTGTGGAAACACTGATCATCTTAATGATTTCTCACAATAAATATATACATAAACAGATCAATATCAATATGCAACACTTTATTTTTATATTTTCTCTAAGTGCACATTTTTCAAATTGAACATTTTCAAATGATCACTTCTAAGACAGTCTTGTGAAATCACAATATCCCATTTTAACACTAACATTTTTTTAACAAATCATGAATTACTTTGCACCATGTTTGTACAAATAATAACTCATGTAAAATACAAAAGCCAGCTCTCAAATTTTTAAATAAATCATGTCACACTTTGAACTGGACTATATTTCTAACAAAGACAAAATTATTTCTTCTATATTTTCCAGAACAAAAATTTTAAAAGAAATTCAAAAGACTTTGAAATAAGATTTAAATTTGATTCTACAGATTTTCTAGATTTGCCACAATATTTTTTTTGAATTTTAATCATAATAAGTTTGAAGAAATATTTCACAAATATTCTTTGTCGAAAAAACAGAAGCTAAAATGAAGAATTAAATTAAAATGTATTTATTATTCTTTACAATAATAAAACAAAAATGTACTTGAACATTGATTTAAATTGTCAGGAAAGAAGAGGAAGGAATTTAAAAGGTAAAAATGTATATCTGTTTAAAAATCGTAAAATCATTTTTAAGGTTGTATTTTTTCTCTAAAATTGTCTTTCTGAAAGTTATAAGAAGCAAAGTAAAAAAAATAAATGCATTTATTTAAACAAGTGAAGACCAATTCTTTAAAATATTTTCTTGGATTTTCAAATTCTATTTGAGTTTTGTCTATCTTAGAATTAAAAATGTCGAGCAAAGCGAGACCAGCTTGCTGGTAAATAAATAAAATTAAAAAAATAGAGGCAGCTCACTGGTAAGTGCTGCTATTTGAGCTATTTTTAGAACGAGCCAGCGGGCGACTCATCTGGTCCGTTCGGGCTACCTGGTGCCCGCTGTCTTTTCCACAATAGATGACTATCGAGGTATTGTAGCCGTCTCTCCCTGGACGCACATCAAGTGCTGCGCTCTGCTTAGGGCCCCAATTTAGCCAGGGCAGCTCTGGAAGTATTCTTATTCTGAAGAGATCATCTGCTTGAAGTCTTACATTTGCTAGTGAAAAATAGGCCAGCTGGACACCGCAGCAATGATTATGCTAATTCATTTATGTATGAAAATGTGGCCAATGTTTGTCAACTTTGTATGGTATAATTTGATTTCCTGTGATGCAGTAATGGTGTTATTTTTTCTGACGTCTTAAAAGTATCTTAAAAGTCATTAAATCAATTCAGAGTGGGTGTGTGTCTGTGCACATTTGTGAAACCAGCTTATGGATGATATAATTTTAAGCTAATGCACATTAAAAGTGATGTCACTGGTAGACATGTTTCAAAACTGTCCACTGCCCTCCTCTGAGAACCAAAGTAGACATAAACGCATAAACTGACATATTTTTACTCGTATTAGTGTTGATCAATTATACACTATATTGCCAAAAGTATTTGTCCACCAGCCTTGACTCACATATGAACTTGAAGTGCCATCCCATCCCTAACACATAGGGTTCAATATGATGTTGGTTCATTACAGCTTCAACTCTTCTGGGAAGGCTGTCCACAAGGTTGCGGAGTGTGTTTATAGGAATTTTCGACCATTTTTCCAAAAGCACATTGGTGAGGGCACACACTGATGTTGGTCAAGAAGGCCTGGCTCTCAGTCTCCGTTCTAATAAATCACAAAGGTGTTATATCGGGTTCAGGTCAAGACTCTATGCAGGCTAGTCATGTTCATCCACACCAGACTCGGTCATCCATGTCTTTATGGACCTTGCTTTGTGCACTGGTGCACAGTCATGTTGGAAGAGGAAGGGGCCCGCTCCAAACTGTTAGTATGATTTTAATATGCCTCTTTAAAAAAAGAAACTCAAATTGAGGTTGGTGTTTTAAAATTCCGCTTGGGTTGCACCGACTTGTCCTTTAGTGACTGTGATGTCACTGCCAAATAAACTACTTTGACATGCTCCTTGTTGAAATATACCACAAATAGAATAATAAAGTGATTTTTCAACAAAGCATATTAAAACTAAGGGGATGGTTAAAGTGTTTACATGATTCCTTAAATATTAATTGTTTTAATGTACAAACCCCGTTTCCATATGAGTTGGGAAATTGTGTTAGATGTAAATATAAACGGAATACAATGATTTGCAAATCATTTTCAACCCATATTCAGTTGAATATACTACAAAGACAAGATATTTGATGTTCAAACTGATAAACATTTTTTATTTTTTTTTGCAAATAATCATTAACTTTAGAATTTGATGCCAGCAACACGTGACAAAGAAGTTGGGAAAGGTGGCAATGAATACTGATAAAGTTGAGGAATGCTTATCAAACACTTATTTGGAACATCCCACAGGTGAACAGGCAAACTGGGAACAGGTGGGTGCCATGATTGGGTAAAAAAGTACATTCCATGAAATGCTCAGTCATTCACAAACAAGGATGGGGCGAGGGTCACCACTTTGTCAACAAATGCGTGAGCAAATTGTTGAACAGTTTAAGAAAAACCTTTCTCAACCAGCTATTGCAAGGAATTTAGGGATTTCACCATCTACGGCCCGTAATATCATCAAAGGGTTCAGAGAATCTGGAGAAATCACTGCACGTAAGCAGCTAAGCCTGTGACCTTTGATCCCTCAGGCTGTACTGCATCAACAAGTGACATCAGTTTGTAAAGGATATCACCACATGGGCTCAGGAACACTTCAGAAACCCATTGTCAAGGTCAAGGTCAAGGTTCAAGAGAAGTTTGTCTTGGGCACAGTGCATCATTGCTTTCAACATACACAAAAACAACAGAACAAAAACACAAGCACAGACACAACCACAACCAGACAACTAACATTTAAACATCAGAACATGGAGCTTGATAGACATAGGTGGCACTTTGATGTAGGCATACAATCTACAGTATTGAGATAAAGACAAAGTACCAGTGTGCATTGCACTATAGCTCATGGATAAAGTGCTATGTGCTAAAGGGGTTAGTTCTAAAGTGCTATGTGCTAAAGTGCTATGTGCTAAAAAGTGCTAACCTATGTATTAACATTCTATTGCACATTGTTGGTCAGCTTAATGGAGGCTGGGACAAATGATAATTTAAGGCGGTTAGATTTGCGTAATGGGACCCGGAGTCTTCTCTCTGATGGCAGGGTTCCATATTCAGGGAAGAGTGGGTGTTGTGAGTTGGAAATAATTTTCTTAGCTTTTTTTTCTAACTGCCTGCTCATAGATGCTCTGTATAGGCCCATATTCTTTCCTCCCTACGATTTTCATTGCCATTTTATGCATGCCGGCCAGTTTGCTTTTTAGCTTAACGGTTAAGTTGCCAAACCAAGAGGTGTTCCCGTATCTAATGATGCTCTCTACAATGGCACGGTAGAAAATCATCATGATGTGGCTGCTTACGCCGTACAATCTTAATCTTCGCAAAAAATATAGCCTCTTTTGCAGTCTATTGCACAGTTTGTCAATATGTGTCTTCCAGCAGAGAAGATTATCAATATGAACCCCTAAATATTTATATGAGGATACCTGGGTGATTTCCTGATTTTTGATGACCATTGGCTCATGGTCAGTCACTTTCCTCAGATCCAAAACCATTTTCCTGTCAGTAACTACAGTTGGTCGCTACATCTGTAAGTGCAAGTTAAAACTCTCCTATGTAAGGTGAAAACCGCTTATCAACAACACCCAGAAACGCTGTCGGCTTCGCTGGGCCTGAGCTCATCTAAGATGGACTGATACAAAGTGGAAAAGTGTTCTGTGGTCTGACGAGTCCACATTTCAAATTGTTTTTGGAAACTGTGGACGTTGTGTCCTTCGGACCAAGGAGGAAAAGAACCATCCGGATTGTTATAGGCGCAAAGTTGAAAAGCCAGCATCTGTGATGGTATGGGGGTGTATTAGTGCCCAAGACATGGGTAACTTACACATCTGTGAAGGCGCCATTAATGCTGAAAGGTACATACAGGTTTTGGAGCAACATATGTTGCCATCCAAGCAACGTTACCATGGACGCCCCTGCTTATTTCAGCAAGACAATGCCAAGCCACGTGTTACATCAACGTGGCTTCATAGTAAAAGATTGCGGGTACGAGACTGGCCTGCCTGTAGTCCAGACCTGTCTCCCGTTGAAAATGTGTGGCACATTATGAAGCCTAAAATACCACAACGGAGACCCTCGGACTGTTGAACAACTTAAGCTATACATCAAGCTAGAATGGGAAAGAATTCCACCTGAGAAGCTTAAAAAATGTGTCTCCTCAGTTCCCAAACGTTTACTGAGTGTTGTTAAAAGGAAAGGCCATGTAACACAGTGGTGAACATGCCCTTTCCCAACTACTTTGGCACGTGTTGCAGCCATGAAATTCTAAGTTAATTATTATTTGCAAAAAAAAAAAAAAAAGTTTATGAGTTTGAACATCAAATATCTTGTCTTTGTAGTGCATTCAATTGAATATGGGTTGAAAAGGATTTGCAAATCATTGTATTCCATTTATATTTACATCTAACACAATTTCCCAACTCATATGGAAACGGGGTTTGCATTATGTAATGCAGATATAGCGTTGAATCGATATTTTTTCAAAGTTGACAATATAGTTGAAACATGTCAGAATTGGTTGGGGGAATTAATGTTATTTCAATGTCAATCATAACATAGTTTTTTCCACACATTTTGTGTGTGACTGGAAGAAAAGCTCAGACTCGATTGGGGAGTACATTGTGGTGCTAGCTGCTCTTTTGCATGTATCAATCTCCAGACAGTCTGTCCTATATTACAATGTGCCATGAATGGAAGCGTGGCTCTGATGGTAGAGTGGCCGTCCAAAAAAGTGAGGGGTTTCTGGTACGAATCCAGCTTCCGCCATCCTTATCACTGCCCGTGTGTCCTTGGGCAAGACACTTCACCCACTTTTCTCACACTGGTGTATGTATAAATGATTGATGGTCAAGGCCATTGGCATTAATTGACAACCATGTTTTCATCAGTTTACCTGGTAGACAGCTGTGGCTACAAATGTAGCTTACCACCATAATGGTGAAGTATATGAATAATGCAGGGGTAGGGAACCTATGGCTCTAGAGCCAGATGTGGCTCTTTTGATGACTGCATCTGGCTCTCAGATAAATCGTAGCTGACATTGCTTAACACGATAAGTCAGTGTTTTTCAACCTTTTCTGAGCCAAGGCACATTTTTTTCATTGACAAAATTCTGAGGCACACCACCAGCAGAAAACATAAACAAATGAAACTCAGCAGCCGATACGGACAATAAAAAGTCGTTCTCGCAATTGTTGGATATGACTTTAAACCATAACCAAGCATGCATCACTATAGCTCTTGTCTCAATGTAGGTGTACTGTCACGACCTGTCTCATCACGCCGTCAATTATTTTGTGTTTTTTGGTGTTTTCCTGTGTGTCTTGCGCTCCTATTTTGGTGGCTTTTCCTCTTTTGTTGGTATTTTCCTGTAGCAGTTTAATGTCTTCCTTGAATGCTATTCCCCGCAGCTGCTTTGTTTTCGCAATCAAGACTATTTAAGTTGTGCGGACGCACTCCTTCTTTGTGGTGACATTGTTGATTGTCATGCCATGTACGGATGTACTTTGTGGACGCCGTCTTTGCTCCACGCGCCGTAAGTCTTTGCTGTCGTCCAGCATTCTGTTTTTGTTTACTTTGCAGCCAGTTCAGTTTTAGTTTCGCTTTGCTTCAATACCTTTTCTTACCGGCACTTAGCGGCACTTAGTGATCACGACAAACCATGTTCCCAACATCTACAAAGCAATTAGCTACCTGCTTCCACCTACTGATATGGAAGAGTATTACACGGTTACTCTGCCGAGCTCTAGACAGCACAGACACTCAACAACGGCACATTTGCAGATTATAATTACTGGTTTGCAAAAAATATTTTTAACCCAATTAGGTGAAATTACATAATCTCCCACGACACACCAGACTATATCTCACAGCACACTAGTGTGCCGCGGCACAGTGGTTGAAAAACACAGCGATAAGTAATGAATAATTCCGCTGGTAATCACAGTGTTAAAAAAAACGTTCAATATATAAAACATTATCATGCATTTTAATCCATCCATCCGTTTTCTACCGCACCTGTTCAAGAAGTCGCATTAATGGTAAGAAGTATTGTATTTATTATTGGTTAGCTTCAGAATAACAATGTTATTAAAAAGAAGAAGATACTTATTATACTCTAAAAATGTTACTTACTTAAAAATGCACACATTTAGTTGTATTCAGTGTTAAAAAATATTATATGGCTCTCACGGAGATACATTTTAAAATATTTGGCTTTGATGGCTCTCTCAGCCAAAAACGTTCCCGACCCCTGGAATAATGGGTTCTGATTGTCAAGTGTTTGAGTCATTAGAAAAAAGTGCTATATAAAGCTAATCGACCCACCATCGTGGGGCCAGCAGCCTGAGCAGAGAAGCCCAGATTTCCTTCTCCCCAGCAACTTCGTCCAGCTCCTGAGGCTTTCCCTGGCCAGCTGGAAGACATTGTCTCCCCAACGTGTCCTGGGTCTTCTCCGTGGCCTCCTATTGGCCGGACGTACCCTAAACACCTCCCTAGTGAGGCGTCCGGGGGGCATCTTGGTTAGATGCCCTAACCACCTCATCTGTAAAGCTATTTCATTACTATATTAAGTAATATTATGTAGTTGATTGGCAACACTAAATTGGCCCTAGAGTGTGAATGTTGTCCGTCTATCTGTGTTGGCCCTGCGATGAGGTGACGACTTGTCCAGGGTGTACCCTACCTACCGCACGAATGCACCTAAGATAGACTCTAGCACCCCCCGCGACCCTGAAAGGGACACGTGGTAGAAAATGGCTGAATTTTTGTCCGTCTATCTGTGTTGGCCCTGCGATGAGGTGGCAACTTGTCCAGGGTGTACCCCGCCTACCGCCCGAATGCAGATGAGATAGGCTCCAGCACCCCCGCGATCCCGAAAGGGACGGGCGGTAGAAAATGGATGGATGGACGGTTGTTAGTTTCATGAGCTATTATGTACAGTGACTTTATCTGTTCCAGAGTCAAATTTTTACCCTGTAAAATATTTTCTAACTGTACAAGCAATGTTTTCAGTAACATTTTAACTTAAAGGGCCCACCTAACGCTGACAATGTTGGCATTTATTTCATAGTTCTGCACCTAGAACATGAATACAGATGACATACACCCAAAATGGACACAATAGAGATTTTAGGCTGTTTTCCCCAACGAGTTCTAACTCAAATTTGCCGTTTATCTTCAGTCATCAGTCAAAAGTGCTTTGTGTGTGTTAACATGTTTGTTTTCTTCTCTTCTTTCTTTATTTTTATGTAAAGCACTTTGTGTTGCCACTTCTCTTTGTATGAAAAGTGTTGTATAATAAATGTCGGATAGACTGAGTTTAAAGGCCTACTGCAACCCACTACTAACGACCACGCAGTCTGATAGTTTATATATCAATGATGAAATCTTAACATTGCAACACATGCCAATACGGCATACGTGCCAACCCTCCCGGATTTTCCGGGAGACTCCCGAAATTCAGCGCCTCTCCCGAAAACCTCCCGGGACAAATTTTCTCCCGAAATTCTGGCGGAGCTGTAGGCCACGCCCCCTCCAGGTTTATTGTTAGGCAGTTTCATTAACGTCCTCCCAGCGCGGCAACAACACATAACAACAGCAGTCACGTTTTGTCTACCGTAAAGCAGTTCGTCTGCCGTAAACAGCAATGTTGTGACACTCTTAAAGAGGACAATACTGCCCTCTACTGTACATGCATATGTGACAATAAAATGTACGGTTTTTAGAGAGTGCAGTGCACAACTGTGCACACAATAAGGAGACGAAGCGGAATGCATCATCAGAGAGGGTGTTCAGCATGGTTAGAAAAATAGTGACAGAGAATACAACAAGGATGGACAATTCAACCCTTAACTCAACAATGAGTAGATGAGTGTTATGTGTGTAAATAAATGAACACTGAACGTCAAGTATTTCTTGTATATATATATATATATATATATATATATATATATATATATATATATATATATATATATATATATATATATAGCTAGAATTCACTGAAAGTCAAGTATTTCTTATATATATATATATATATATATATGAAATACTTGACTTCACCAAGTCAAGTATTTATATATATATGTGAAATACTTGACTTGGTGAATTCTAGCTGTAAATATACTCCTCCCCTCTTAACCACGCCCCCACCCCACCCCCGACCACGCCCCCCGCCACCCTCCACCCCCCATCTCCCGAAATCAGAGGTCTCAAGGTTGGCAAGTATGCAATACGGCCGGGTTAACTTCCATCCATCCATCCATTTTCTACCGCTTATTCCCTTTTGGGTTAACTTATAAAGTGCAATTTTAAATTTCCCGGGAAACTTCCGGTTGAAAACGTCTAGGTATGATGACGTATGTGTGTGACGTCATTAGTTGAATCAGACATTTTGGAATAGGTCGGTTGCCAGCTTAAATCGTCTTTTTTCATCGCTAAATTCCACAGTATTCTGGACATCTGTGTTGGTGAATCTTTTGCAATTTGTTTAATGAACAATGGAGACTGCAAAGAAGATACCTGTAGGTGCGATCGGTGTATTAGCGTCTGGCTACAGCAACACAACCAGGAGGACTTTGACTTGGAGAGCAGACGCGCTATCCGACGCTAGCCGCCGACCGCATCGATGATCGGGTGAAATCCTTCGTCGCGCCGTCGATCGCTGGAACGCAGGTGAGCACTGGTGTTGATGAGCAGATGAGAGCTGGCGTAGGTGGAGAGCTAATGTTATTAGTATAGCTCTATCGAGGTCCCGTAGCTAAGTTAGCTTCAATAGCGTCGTTAGCAACAGCATTGCTAGGCTTCGTCAGGCGGTACAGCATTAACCGTGTGGTTACAGGTCCAGAGTTTGGTAGTATTGTTGATATTCTGTCTATCCTTCCAGTCAGGGGCTTATTTCTTTTGTTTCTATCTGCAGTTAAGCACGATGCTATCACGTTAGCTCCGCAGCTAAAGTGCTTCGCTGATGTATTGTCGTGGAGATAAAAGTCACTGTGAATGTCCATTTCGCGTTCTCGACTCTCATTTTCAAGAGGATATAGTATCCGAGGTGGTTTAAAATACAAATCCGTGATCCACAATAGAAAAAGGAGAGAGTGTGGAATCCAATGAGCCCTTGTACCTAAGTTACGGTCAGAGCGAAAAAAGATACGTCCTGCACTGCACTCTAGTCCTTCACTCTCACGTTTTTCATCCACAAATCTTTCATCCTCGCTCAAATTAATGGGGTAATCGTCACTTTCTCGGTCCGAATCGCTCTCGCTGCTGGTGTAAACAATGGGGAAATGTGAGGAGACTTTCAACTTGTGACGTCACGCTACTTCCGGTACAGACGATAAAGTTGCGAACTTTATCGTCGATGTTCTCTACTAAATCCTTTCAGCAAAAATATGGCAATATCGCGAAATGATCAAGTATGACACATAGAATGGATCTGCTATCCCCGTTTAAATAAAAAAAAAATCATTTCAGTAGGCCTTTAAGTTTCAACACATTTTGGAACTTTTAGTCCAAAAATATGGGCGGGCCAGAATCAAACAACTGACATCAACAACAGAAGACTGGAGGCAATTTCATAGTGTGTAGCATGGGCCTGATCTACTCAAATCCAAATATCAACCGCCAGACAGCGTGTGCAAACTATATAAATGTGTGTTGCGTGTGACCTACCAAGAATGCGTTTACAGTTGAAAAGTGTTGCAAACCGCCTTAATGAGGTTTTTGGTGCACTTCTGGCATTATGTGCCCTCCACATTCATGGTATTGTGCTCGCCAACCAGTATGATGCCAGGGAGGTTCACATCAAACTTCAATCTGTGCACTGCGAAACATGCTCATTGTAGCCATTAATCCTGACTCTCATTTTGATGGAGAAAAAAAAATAAAATCAACAGACATTTTTTTTGTAAGTTAAAGTGTTTTATATAATGTGCTCCTGAGTTATTTTCGCGGATCAATTTTGAATGTATTATTATTTATCTAGTTTATTTCATTTTATTTTCAGTCGCAAAATGTTTACAGTTTAAATAAGTATAGCATTTGTTTTTATTTTAGGCACTTTAAATCTCGTCTGTTGCAGACTAAACAACAATGTTACTAAAATGACTCTTTGTTGTACGTTGATATTTCTTTCTTTTTTCTTTAACGTTGTTTCTTAAATGTTAATAAGGATAACATGTCATGTGGAAATGTACTTATAACAATTTTATAGACAGTAGTAGGTGGGGACATAAAATGTTTTGTCCCCCTAGGGCAGGGGTGTCAAACTCAAATACAGAGTGGGCCAAAATTTAAAACTGAACAAAGCCGCGGGCCAAGGTTGAACAAATTAACCTTTTTGATAGGGACCCAAACAAGTTTTGCATTAAATATTGAACAAGCAAGGCTTATATAACTTTATAGTGACATGCAAAATCGAGATTCAAATAATAATAATAATAATTAAAAAAATATCATTGGCATATCAAATACAATCTAAATAAAAATTGAATGCCTCTTTTTTATTTGCAGCCTTCTGAGGTAAATATTAACTTTTTCTACAGGCTAATAAATTTGAAAATAAAATAATGAATAAACCAACCATTCAGGACTTTAAACTGCTCAGTTTGCAACACACTGATCTAATCTGATGTGCCCAAGCCAGATACCTGCCATCTTTTCTTGGATACTACTTCATTAATGTCGGGGCTCAGGCTTTGAGCTGAGGCAACCCTCATTGTCGAACGAGGGTGTTCATCACTCATTATATCTCGTATTCCACAGTCTTGGGGGCGTGCCTTACAGGCACTGCTTTTAACGTCCTCTACGAGCTGACGTCACGTCCGCTTTTCATCCCTTCTAACAACGTGCCCGCCCACTCACAAGATATGAGCGGCTCCTGTACGCGCACACACGTAAATGCAAAGCATACTTCATCAACAGTGATACAGTTTACACTGAGGGGGGCAGTATAAGCAACTTTAACACTGTTAGAAATATACGCCACACTGTGAACCCACACCAAACAAGAATGACAAACACATTTTGGGAGAACATCCGCACAGTAACACAACATAAACACAACAGAAGAAATACCCAGAACCCTTTGCAGCACTAACTCTTCCGTGACGCTACAATATACACCTCCCGCTACCACCAAACCCCCCCCCCCCCCCCCCCCCCCACACACACACACACACATACACACACCTTGTAGTGTCCCGGAAGAGTTAGTGCTGCAAAGGGTTCTGGGTATTTGTTCTGTTGTGTTTATGTTGTGTTACTGTGCGGATGTTCTCCCGAAATGTGTTTGTCTTTCTTGTTTGGTGTGGGTTCACAGTGTGGCGTATATTTCTAACAATGTTAAAGGTTTTTATACTGGCACCCTCAGTGTAACCTGTATCGCTGTTGATCAAATATGCGTTGCATTCACTTCTGTGTGCGTGCCGAAGCCGCACATATCATGTAACTGAGCCAGCACTCGTTGGACTGGACGAAAAGGAGACGATACAATTCTCAGGAGGGGCACTGAAATTTGGGAGTCTCCCGGGAGGTTTGGCAAGTATGAGAATTAGCGGTGTACCGCGGCACCGCCGCTGTATATAATCGGCGGGCCAGCTCTAGTGTTAGTTTAATATCACCTCACGGGCCAAGTGAAATTACACGGCGGGCCAAACTTGGCCCGCGGGCCAGAGTTTGACACCCATGCCCTAGGGGGATGGGGGGGCATAACAGAAAATAATTGAGAAGCACTGAACTAACAACACACATCTATAATATGTAACACCTTCTGCATTATAGAATGACAAAATATTGTATAGACAACAGAAATACAGTAATTTTGCAGGCAGGCGGTGGACCATCACAAGCCATTGGAATGTGTCTGCTTGTTTGGAAAACAACGATCCTCTACAATTCGGCTCCCTCAATGGCCTTGGCGATGCCGCGCTGTCAACATCCCAGGAGACAGTTATATCCGCAAAATTCTTCCCCCAAATAAAAAAAAATGGACGACATTAAAAGAAGCCAGCAGACACCAAAACGCATGAATTAAATTGGTATTATTAAGCCCCTCCCTCAGTTATAAGATTATTAAATTATATTGCTCAAGAGACAATATGTCTAATATGTTTTTTTTATTTATGACAGTCCAAATATATCGACACACACACGTAGTCCAACATATGATTTTGCAACACGATCACCTGTTTTCTTACAGTGATCAGAACAGTGATCAGCCTTGATTAATGTGCAGAATTTGAAAAAAAAATAGCTAAATACCCTTGAGGTGAGAAAGACTGAGTCATAACCTACTGAAAAATATGCTGTACATTACATGTTTTAGAAATGTTTACAATTCACCATGTGTGGTGTCATTAACTAGTACCTTTCACATTTTGAACCAGTGTATTACCATTGCCAATAAGTAGTCTTTGCCATTATGTTGAATAGTCAATCTTGGGTTCTTTTGAGTCCTATACTGTAAGTATTGTAAAATTGCGCACAAGCTGTTTGATTGTAATGTGCACCTTAGTTGTAGTTTTGAGTACCACATTTGGAGGTGTTGAAATTGCCATGTAAACTTGATAATGGTAATAAGTAGCATGACATACCCAAGGTAAATCAGCACTGAGCTAGACTGAAAAGTTGAACCTGCTTATTTTGAGTGCTTTCTATTTGCCATGCTTGCTTTGTTGGCATGGACAATTGCAACATTACCTACATATATCCTGCTATAATTACGCCTGTTTCCGCTCCAAGTGCTTTAGTCGCTGCCAAGTCGGCAAAAAAAAAAAAAAAAATGTTTTATGTTGCATGAATTGATTCTTGGTAGTACCTACAAAATTCTCTTCGCACCTATAAAAATACCGTTATTTGTTACATAGCCCTAGTAATAACACATTTTCTTTTATATTTTGTATGCATCCCTACTAAATTCTCATTCTATATACGGGTTTGTAGTGTATGGCCAGCGGCATTGGTGCATTAAATCACTTTAATGTGCCCTGAAGTGAAATATTCCACTGCTTGTGTGTGTGTGTGTGTGTGTGTGTGTGTGTGTGTGTGTGTGTGTGTATAGTACGGTACTGAGTGTGAACACAAAAATCCCTCTGACATTGTCTTAGTCACGTCCCCTTTCTGCCATATAGCCTTTTTTCAAGAAGTAGCCCGTAAGATGTAAGGTGCATAATCAGTCAATAAGTTCCTCAGCCAAGGATTGACATTTAAGTGTAACTGTGTGTCTGTGCACAAATGTCCCAATGTCCTCTTCTTTTTTCTGTCTTCACACTTCCTGTATGCATCCCTGTGCACAAACTGTAGAAAAGCCAGAAGACATGATTCTTTGGATGTCTTTTCAAAAGTTGTGGTAACTGTTGTTGACAGGTTCGGAGAGAATTTAGCATGAAGAAATGAGTGTAGTGCGTAGTGGCCATTATTGTGTTGGCTCATATTGTGTTGTATGCTAATGTTTTGTTTTGTGATGCATGAATTCCTTTTTGTGTTTCCGTCATACTGTGTTGTTTTGTCGAGTCACCCTAATACAGTCGTCATGTCCTGAGGACTGCCTGAAAATGTTAATATTAGCCATGCTCAGTATGTCTTTGTATAGGTGTGTTGTTGTGTTTGTGTGTCAATCCCATGGAGGATTGTGTGAAAGCTGTCACAGAACATCAGGCTCCTGAAATAGACAATTCCCCTAAGGGAGGGAAGAAAGGGGACGAGAGGGAGAGACGGCTGAGTCGGCTTACATTTGAGAGACAAAAAGATTCAATTCTGGGTCAGTGACAATCGTTAATTATACATTAGAATGTACAGTAAACAGGCACACGCGCACAATGCACACACCGTGGCATTTAACATACTCTTAAAGGCCTACTGAAACCCACTACAACCGACCACGCAGTCTGATAGTTTATACATCAATGATGAAATCTTAACATTGCAACACATGCCAATACGGCCGGGTTAGCTTACTAAAGTGCAATTTTAAATTTCGCGCGAAATATCCTGCTGAAAACGTCTCGGTATGATGACGTCAGCGCGTGACGTCACGGATTGTAGCGGATATTTTGGGACAGCATGGTGGCCAGCTATTAAGTCGTCTGTTTTCATCGCAAAATTCCACAGTATTCTGGACATCTGTGTTGGTGAATCTTTTGCAATTTGTTCAATGAACAATGGAGACAGCAAAGAAGAAAGCTGTAGGTGGGAAGCGGTGAATTGCGGCAGGTGTTGTGCCGGATAACGCACCCCCGCCGTAGAATGCACCCCCTGACTGTTTTGCCGGATAACACAGCCGGTGTTTCATTGTTTACATTCCCGAAAGATGACAGTCAAGCTTTACCATTGGCCTGTGGAGAACTGGGACAACAGAGACTCTTACCAGGAGGACTTTGAGTTGGATGCGCAGACGTGGTACCGTGAGTACGCATGCAGCTGCGGCTTCCAAACATTTGATCGCTTGCCCGTACGTGCGTGCCGCTATGTGCATGTCACGTACGTAACTTTGGGGACTTTGGGGAAATATATGTGCTGTATGAACTTTGGGGAAGTGAATGGTTCTTTGGGCTGTGGGATTGAGTGTGTTGTGCAGGTGTTTGAGTTGCATTGACGGGTTATATGGACAGGAGGGGGGAGGTGTTTGTTATGCGGGATTAATTTGTGGCATAATAAATGTAAGCCTGGTTGTGTTGTGGCTAATAGAGTATATATATATGTCTTGTGTTTATTTACTGTTTTAGTCATTCCCAGCTGAATATCAGGTCCCACCCGCCTCTCACAGCATCTTCCCTATCTGAATCGCTCCCACTGCCCTCGAGTCCTTCACTCTCACTTTCCTCATCCACAAATCTTTCATCCTCGCTCAAATGAATTGGGAAATCGTCGCTTTCTCGGTCCGAATCGCTCTCGCTGCTGGTGGCCATGATTGTAAACAATGTGCAGATGTGAGGAGCTCCACAACCTGTGACATCACGCTACTCGTCTGCTACTTCTGGTACAGGCAAGGCTTTTTTATCAGCGACCAAAAGTTGCAAACTTTATCGTCGATGTTCTCTACTAAATCCTTTCAGCAAAAATATGGCAATATCGCGAAATGATCAAGTATGACACATAGAATGGACCTGCTATCCCCGTTTAAATAAGAAAATCGCATTTCAGTAGGCCTTTAAGGCCTGATCTTTGAAAAGGTTTGTGTGTATTAAAACACCTACAAACTTGATAGCACACAAAGCTCATCTACTAAACTTGTGCAGAGTTTGATTTCGTCTCTTTGGTTTGCACAATAAGGAGCGTGTATGTCTACATAGAAATATGCAGAATATATGCCCACAATAGTGGGATGAGAAAGTGTAAATATTGTCACGCTTGGGTCGCATTTTACTCTGCGGGTCGTTCTCCCAATGCAGCAGGAACTCTGCAGGCAAGGTGTTGGTGAGACAATGATTTATTGTCCATGAAACAAGCAAAAATACAAAACTACAAGATACAAACAAAAAGACGCGTGCCGATCGCACGGGGAGCAAAGGAACTAGCTAGCGCGAAAGTTTAGCATAAAAGCAGGAATCAAAAATCATGGATTTAGGGAATCATCAAACGGAACTTGTTGCATAGAAGCAAAACAAAACAGCCAGACAGAGTGTGGCGAAAGGCAGGAATGAATAGCTCTCAGATTAGTGCCCGGGAGCAGGTGAGCGTCCCGAACACTAATCAGAGGCAGGTGAAAATAATCAGCACCTATGACAACCAAGAAACACAAACTCAGGGGTGCAGAAACAGGAACTGAGGGAATCGAAAACAAAACAACGGATCATGGCAAATATAATGATTTAGCACACGCAGTGTGATCTAACAAGACTGAAACTCAACTGCAGGGCCTTTTTCGTATCTTCATTAAGCATGTCTGAAAAGTATGTGTGCACACACACAGGCAGGATTGAGAACCTTGTTAAAAGCTAAATTATCGACTGTAATTTTTCACTACGTCAATATTTTTTGTTTAATGTTCTGAAGTGATTGAGTGTACTTTTTTTTCAAATTGTATATTTTGGGTGGGTACAAATCTATTAAACAATAGGACGGGAAGGGAATAAAACAGGTTAAACAATTTAATATGCATTGTTGCTTTTTTTTTACTGATTGTATATCCATTTTATTGCATTTATCAACAGTAATCCCTCATTTAATGCTGTTAATTGATTCTGGACATGACCGCGATTAGATAAGATTAGAGAAGTAGGAAGCCTTAATTATACATTTGATATTTTTAGTTGGAGCAATAAAGACCTGTTCACGACCTTCTAAATTATGAGAGCCCTCTCATCTCAACATGAGCTAACACCCTTTAGTCACCTTTACACTATTTTAATCCAATATAGTAGCTGCTCAGGCTGAGCCAATCGTCTAGTATTGATATATTTAGTTTCTTTTACCATTTGAATGCTTGTAAATGCTTCATTTAGACCAAACATGTTGACGAATATGCCTTAAATATAATATAATATGAGTATATATTATATACTGTAAATATTACGTTCATGCTATATTTTATATTGCTACCATGGTACATTTTTAGTCTACTTTATACCTTTTGTTTTCGCTCTCTTTTTGTGCCCATGTGTGCATTATCCTTTCCATCCTTTGAAACTGAGCTACTGTGTGGAACAATTTCCCTTGTGGATCATTAAAGTTTGTCTAAGTCTTTAAGAAAATCCTTTTAAAATGTGTGATTTTTTGAATATTTGAAGCATGGTGAGGGACAACGGTATTGTTATTTATTATTGTACTTTCAAACTGTTTTATGATATTATTTTTATAATTTTTATGCCATATCTTTATCACATCAATCTTTTTACACAAACAAAATAAATAAGTCAAAACATATTGTATATTATTAAACCAGACTGCTACAGTTGACTCGCTGGGAAACGTCCAGCTTACCTTAATAAGTACAAGCGGTGCAGAAACTGAATGGATGGCTAAACCACACTAAATCTGGATCTGATCTAGATCAGAATCAGAAATATTCTATTAATCCCCAAGGGGAAATTAGATGCACATTTCAGAGAAAATTAGATTACACATAAACATGTGTGCATTGTAGGATTTTAATACTGTTTCTTACCTTGTATTGAGACTAACTTGTAGATATTCTCTGGTGGTGTAGTGGTTCACACAGCTGACATCACGCTCCATGAATGTACATGCGAATGCTTGACCGAACAGTTCGCTTCTCACCAGTCAGCTGGGATGGGCTCCAGCTTTCTGGCGACCCTGAGCAGGATAGCAAATGATGGATGGCTGGATAAAAGAAGAAATTCTTAACATCCAAATTGATAGCTGGTCTTTCATTGATTTCCCAGGTGACAAATGTTGAAGCCTTGGTGAAGGTCTGCACTAGTGAAGGAAATATGAGCTATGGAGCCCTTTTGGGGCGGTAACAGCCATTATCAGGCCCTCTTTGAAAGGAAGCTGTGTATCATCAGTTGAGTGGCTCATGGGTCAAGGCATAAATAAAGCTACTGTAAGTGATTCATGGCGCTGCAACAAACTTCGTATCACTTTTTCTTCCATGTATCCTTTCAAAACATTCTGTTCAGTGTTTGGTGTCCACTTTTGCTCTTTTGAAACACAATCATAAGAAAATAACCTTCTGAAAACCAGCGTCCTCTGTAGTGTGACATGTGTGTTACGGCTGGTGCGCATGGCTGCAATGGTCGTGTTCTCTCCAATGCAGACAGACAAGCAGGAGCAGTGTGCAGGTAGGATAGAGTCTTTTAGTTCTTGAAAGCAGGACAAAAATGACAAAAACTGCCAAAACCTAAAATGTCACCAAGGGTGAACAGCGAAAAATGTTAAAGAGTGTAGAAAAAACAGTAGAGCGAGGTGAAAAACCAGGAGAAACTTAAATGTTGTGAATAAGGAGCATTGACCGAGCAACTAGTGTTGGGTGACTGAAAACTATAAAGAGGAGTGATTAACCAAAACACCTGGTAGGAACACTATTTGCTAAACAAAAACAGGTGAGGAGAATCAGTGCCCATGAAAACCAACAGTAAATTTAAAGGAAAGAGGGTGCAGCCGGGAAACAGACTAAACATAGGAAACAAGGTACTAAACATAAATCACCCCATGACCCGGGTAAAGGATCATGACAATGTCTCTTTTAACAGTTATATATGTCAGGAAAATGTTAATTTTCAGAAGGCTATACTAGAGACAGTCAATCAATCAATCAATGTTTATTTATATAGCCCTAAATCACAAGTGTCTCAAAGGGCTGCACAAGCCACAACGACATCCTCGGTACAGAGCCCACATAATGGCAAGGAATAACTCACCCCAGTGGGACGTCGATGTGAATGACTATGAGAAACCTTGGAGAGGACCGCATATGTGGGTAACCCCCCCCCTCTAGGGGAGACCGAATGCAATGGATGTCGAGTGGGTCTAACATAATATTGTGAGAGTACGGTCCATAGTGGATCCAACATAATAGTAAGAGTCCAGTCCATAGTGGGGTCAGCAGAAAACCATCCCGAGCGGAGACGGGACAGCACCGCAGAGATGTTCCCAACCCATACACAGGCGAGCGGTCCACCCCGGGTCCCGACTCTGGACAGCCAGCACTTCATCCATGGCCACCGGACCTGTGTGTCTCCCCCTCCACAAGGAATAAGGGGAGCAGAGGAGAAAGGAAAAGAAAAGGCAGATCAACTGGTCGAAAAAGGGGGTCTATTTAAAAGCTAGAGTATACAAATGAGTTTTAAGATGGGACTTAAATGCTTCTACTGAAAAACAGCACAGTGACTGTTCAATAATTGTATCATTATCAGCATGTACTTCAAGTATTTACAGTCCTCACATTTCGGCAAACATTATTAGGCTGAGGCTTGCGTGCTTTAAAACACGCGCAAACTTGATAGCACACACAAAGCTGCAAGAGCCTATGCGCTGAGGATTGCGACTACCACCTCCTTTAGGAGACTTGTGGTGGAACTGGCTTCAAAGCCTCTGCAGCCCACCTCCACTGGACACACCCTTATGCTCCAGCCTCGCTACAATGCTTCGGCCTCTAAGTTGTTATATTGCAGCCTTTTCCTTTCGTATACCTCATTGATGGCATCCTCCCAAGGGACCATTAGCTCAACGAAGAAGACAGGGTGGCAGGTATTGGATATGAGGACCAAGTCTGGCCGCAGATTGGTCACTGCGATTTCGGGTGAGAATGTGAGCCTTTGACTTAGGTCCACTCGCATTACCCAATCTCTCGATGTGTTGGGTGTACATGAGTCTGCAGTTGTTCCCTTGTTCCGTTGTTTATCTCCTTCTCCAATGAAGGAGGATGTTAACTGTGAGACTCTGTCCTGAGTACCTATTGGCAAGGTGTTGGTGGTTACCCTCTTCTGCTCCAGTTCTGCGGCTAGGCATCTCAATACTTGGTTGTGGGGCCATGTGTATCTTCCCTGAGTTAGGCTGACCATGCAGCCCACCAGGACAAGCTTGAAGTTTGCAGGGGATGCACATTGGAGAAAAGTCGGATGGATCCTCACCAAACCAGAGATGTAGGTTGGTTGGAGAGGGATTATGAAGCTCAGCCTGTTGGACTGCATGCTCCATAGTTCGCTCAATCCAATGTTCCTCTTTTCCACGCAATCGCATCTCATCTATCGACCTTGCTGGGCTTGGGAGACTTCTTCCTCTTGATGGTTCAGCTCATCCACCACAACAAGTCGACAATCTGATGGCGCAGCTTTTTTACCCCCCCCAAAAAGTGCACTTCCCCTTTAAGAAACTCCTCTATGACTGATTGTTTGATTGATTAAGAAGTTTATTGACATCTTAAAGGGGAACATTATCACAATTTCAGAAGGGTTAAAACCATTAAAAATCAGTTCCCAGTGGCTTATTTTATTTTTCGAAGTTTTTTTCAAAATTTTACCCATCACGCAATATCCCTAAAAAAAGCTTCAAAGTGCCTGATTTTAACCATCGTTATATACACCCGTCCATTTTCCTGTGACGTCACATAGTGATGCCAACACAAACAAACATGGCGCATAGAACAGCAAGCTATAGCGACATTAGCTCGGATTCAGACTCGGATTTCAGCGGCTTAAGCGATTCAACAGATTACGCATGTATTGAAACGGATGGTTGTAGTGTGGAGGCGGGTAGCGAAAACGAAATTGAAGAAGAAACTGAAGCTATTGAGCCATATCGGTTTGAACCGTATGCAAGCGAGACCGACGAAAACGACACGACAGCCAGCGACACGGGAGAAAGCAAGGACGAATTCGGCGATCGCCTTCTAACCAACGATTGGTATGTGTTTGTTTGGCATTAAAGGAAACTAACAACTATGAACTAGGTTTACAGCATATGTAATACATTTGGCAACAACATGCACTTTGAGAGTGCAGACAGCCCAATTTTCATCAATTAATGTATTTTGTAGACATACCCTCATGTCAGCAGGCCAGGGAAGCTAGGGTCGATATTCTTCTCTTGATCATCTTCGGTGGCATAAGGGACGGTGTGAGCCAAGACATCCAGGGGGTTTAGCTCGCTCGTCTGCGGGAACAAACTGCCGCCATTGCTTGCCGTGCTACCGAGGTCCTTTGTCCCTGAATTGCTCACACACTCCGGCAGATTCAATGGGGGTCTGGCGGAATATTTATTTGACTTTATCGTTGGAAATGCATCTGCTTTGAGTGTCGCAGGATATCCACACATTCTTGCCATCTCTGTCGTAGCATAGCTTTCGTCAGTAAAGTGTGCGGAACAAACGTCCAATTTCTTGCCACTTTCGCATCTTTGGGCCACTGATGCAACTTGAATCCGTCTCTGTTCGTGTTGTTACACCCTCCGACAACACACCGACGAGGCATGATGTCTCCAAGGTACGGAAAACAGTCGAAAAAACGGAAAATAACAGAGCTGATTTGACTAGGTGTTTGTAATGTGTTTGAGAAAATGGCGGATTGCTTCCTGATGTGACGTCACAACGTGACATCATCGCTCCGAGAGCGAATAATAGAAAGGCGTTTAATTCGCCAAAATTCACCTATTTAGAGTTCGGAAATCGGTTAAAAAAAAATATGGTCTTTTTTCTGCAACATCAAGGTATATATTGACGCTTACATAGGTCTGGTGATAATGTTCCCCTTTAAAGAATTGAATCCTTCTAATGCTTTAAAAAGGCAAATGGATGGCACAAAAAGCCAAAAGGCTTGTTTCCATTGTGGTCCATTGAATATACATCACATTTCATACATTCAATAATAAAAGTTATATAACCTGTAAATGGTAAAAATGGTAAATGGGTTGTACTTGTATAGCGCTTTTCTACTTTTTTAAGGAACTCAAAGCGCTTTGACACTATTTCCACATTCACCCATTCACACACACACATTCCCACATTCCCACACTGTAACATGTATATAAAAAAAATAACGTAAAATTAAAAATTAAAAAATTATGTACATATACACAGTATACATGTCAGGTGATTTGAAAAACAATGTATACAAAAAAATGGGGGGCGGGGGGTATACACTATGTGCATGACACTATGTACATGACTATGCACATGTTGACTCCAAGAGTGCAAAACAGAATGAGAAAATATATATACACTATAACCACATGTAAACCTGTTTGATGCTTCGGAAAGTTGCTGCGGATCAATTTTGGTTCAGATCATGTAGAGACTTTAGCTCCAGATTTCTTCTGTTTGTTTGATATTGTCATTACTGCCACAAGTTGTGGAAAAGTTTACCACAAAACGTGTGTGAAAGCCTTGTGGCAGTACTGCTGTGGCTTAAACGCACCAGAGCTGAGAAAGAGATAAATATTCTACCCTTGGGGGCGTTTGCGCCCCGACAATGGGACAAAAATACTGATTTAAGTAATGCAATCCTCTGCGCGCAGGTTTAGTAGATCAGCTTTGCTGTGTGCTATCAAGTTTACTTGTGGTTTAAAATACGCAAACCTTTAGTAGGTCAGGCCAGTGTACAGCTTTCACAGATTGACTGTCCTCTGAAATCAAGTCAACACACCAACACCTCACAGTGAACATGTCCAAATGTTGTCATTGCTGTGAATATTTAATGTGAGTGCCGTTGTTATCCAGCACTGCCCTAATATTCTTGGACACAGAATTGAGTAAAGTTGCACATTTCTGTAATCCTCTTCTACTTCGTCATCATGACATCACTGGTGGAGCTAATGAGTGTTAGACACCTTGCAATCCTTCACCTCCCTTCCTTTCGTTTGAGGATGCCCCACAGGTGCTTGGTCTGGGGGATACATACGTGTCCATTCAGTCACCTTTATCTTCCTCGAGAAGCATCCTGAAAGTGTGTTCGGACTCCTTGTCTTGTCATCACTTTCCCAAGGGAAGATGGCATGCTCTGCTTTAGAATGTCACTGTACATGTTGGGATTCATGTTTTTCCTCAATAAACCACAGATCCCCTGTGTTGGCAGCACTCACGCAGCCACAGAACAAGTTCCTATCACCACCGTGTTTGGCTGTGGGTAAGACACACTTATCTTGATACTCACTTGTCTTGCCAGCTATTTAGACAATGATGGATCTTTGTTTGACTAGCTTTCAGTGGATAGTAAATCTATACTGCTATACAGTACAGTGGTTCCTAAAGAACACGAGTGCCTCAGCTCAAGTTTTTTGGGATGCAAGCTGTTTCACTGCCAGTTGTTATTCTTTAGGTTGCAAGCAAAAAAATTGAGGTTACGAGCCTAACTCTAGTTGATGTAGCAAATGTCACTGTGATCCCCGTGAGATCGGACTAAAACTGTCTGGGCCTTCATGTAACAAGCTTGCTTACACACAAAAACCTAAACTACGACCTTTTTCACAGCAAAGATACGATGTATCAGGACTAACGATTATGTGGAAATGTGCGCTGTCTAACTTTAACTTCATGGCTGACATATGTACATTTCTACAGGCTGTGGATACTTTGATACTAGTGGTTGTTAGAGCTTTGCCAACATTTGATTTCAACAGTATAAAAAAAATTGAGGCCACAAAGGACACACCATTCACTTTTTCGCCAATGCATTTAATGCTTCATATTAATATTTGTGAGGACATATATTAATTTATCTAGGCGATCATTTTGCCACCAATTGCTGTCAAAACATGTTCCTGTGACTCTTTGGCCATGTCAGGTGGAAAGAAGCTGCTGGTGGTTGCCCGACACTGGCCCTGGAGACTGAGGAAGATGTCACGTACAGTCGTGTTCAAAAGATTACATACACTTGTATTTTTGTTTCATCTGACATCACATGGACAAAGATAAGACCTTCTGGAGGAAAGTTCTGCGTTCAGATGAAACAAAAATAGAGCTGTTTGGCCGCACTACCCAGAACTATGTTTGGCCTTTAATCCCAGGAAGACCATCCTACCGTCAAGCATGGTGGTGGTAGTATTATGCTCTGGTCCTGTTTTGCTGCCAATGGAACTGGTGCTTTACAGAAAGTAAATGGGACAATGAAAAAGGAGGATTACTTCAAATTCTTCAGGACAACCTAAAATCATCAGCCCAGAGGTTGGGTCTTGAGCACAGTTGGGTGTTCCAACAGGACAATGACCCCAAACACACGTCAAAAGTGATAAAGGAATGGCTAAATCAGGCTAGAATTAAGGTTTTAGAATGGCCTTCCCAAAGTCCTGACTTAAACGTGTGGACAATGCTGAAGAAACAAGTCCATGTCAGAAAACCAACACATTTAGCTGAACTGCACCAATTTTGTCAAAAAGAGTGATCAAAAATTCAACCAGAAGCTTGTGGATGGCTACCAAAAGCAGCTTATTGCAGTGAAACTTGCCAAGGGACATGTAACCAAATATTAATATTGCTGTATGTATACTTTTGACCCAGCAGATTTGGTCACATTTTCAGTAGACCCATAATAAATTCATAAAAGAATCAAATTTCAGGAATGTTTTTTGTGACCAACAAGTATGTGCTCCAATCACTCTATCACAAACAAAAAAGAGTGGTAGAAATTATTGGAAACTCAAGACAGCCATGACATTATGTTCTTAACAAGTGTATGTAAACTTTTGACCACAACTGTATATGCCTGCAACTACAACAAGCTCTCATGGGTTCTATTAATAAATTGAGTAACCAAACAAAAGTCAAGCCGTACATTTAAAAGATTGATAGGGTTGGGAGAAGGGACCAACCACCTTTAGCCAGTTGCAGTGACTATGGCAGCAGGCACAAGACATAGATACAACATAGATTATAAATACATGTCTTTGAAAACTGACTTTGAAACAACGTTGCAAAATAGTTGTATTTGTAAACTGAGACAACGTTGATGTATCACCTTGGATCCACGTTGTTAGTTGGGAAATGACCTAATTTCATACGTCCCATCAACGTCAGAACCCAACATTTATTAAACATTGTCAAAAATTTTTCAACATTAGGTTTGAGTTGATGCCTAACAATTTTATTTTAACTCAGCCTGTGGTTCCAAGAGCACACAGCACCTTCAACCCACTGTCGGGTTGAACACGAACAAAAAGTTCATGACTTGTGATTGGCCACAAAGTACAGCCCTTAAGCCAGGGGTGGGCAATTCATTTTTACTGGGGGCCGCATAAGCAACCCGAGCACTGCTGGAGGGCCACACCGACAATATTTCAATAAAATGTTGCTCAATATTATTTTTGATATACCGTAAGATAAATATTAATAATAATAATAATAATTAATAATAATAATAATAATAATAATTTCATTTAACCTAACTTAACTTTATACAAAAGCAGATTGCTTTTGATGGTTTTATTTTTAACACTGTCTTACACAACACTTTACACAATGCAAAAATGTCCATTTCTGCACAGGGTTAATTTCTGTCACTTTATCCTGCATTATTCAACATTTTTCCCCGTCAGATATGGACAACCATCTGTTGTTAAAAATCGTTTTTAATCATATTTATTATTATTTTATTTTTATATTGGTTTTATATGTAATTATTTTTGGTTTTTATTCAGTCATTGGTGGAGCTAAGGATAATATTTGCGCACCGGATTATAAGGCACACTGCCGATGAGCGGGTCTAGTCAGGTATATTTTCATACAAAAGGCTCACCGGATTATAGGGCGCAATGAAGGGGTCATTTTTTTTAATTTTTTTTTTATAAATGTAAAACACTTCCTTGTGGTCTACATAACATGGAATGGTGGTTCGTTGGTCAAAATGTTGCATAGATTATGTTTGATAGATCATCTTCAAGCCGCTCTCTGAAAGTTGCTTCAGGATGCGCCGTTTTGTGGGCGGTTTTATTTACGTGGCTCACCCTCGGCAGCGTCTTTTCTCTGTCATCTTTGTTGTAGCGGTGTAGCGTGCAAGGACGGGAGTTGAAGAAGTGTCAAAAAATGGGGCTAACTGTTTTAATGACATTCAGAAAGCATTTTTGAATGTGAAAAACCGTCCGAACTCTCTAATAACTAAAGTTCCGTGCATGTTTAAGCGCTTTCATGGCGAGTTTACTGACAGATATAAGTAAGAACTTGACACTACTTTATATTAGAAATTGCAAGAGCGGAGGATGAATGTCACAAAACAAGAAGATAGAGAAAAGGAATAAGCTTATCGACTACGACGTCGGCACGGATTGCAAAGGCGGACGACAGCAGATTTTCAGGACTTATGCAGATCCCAAATACAGATCAGCAGTTACCAGAAGGTAAGAAAAGTTGCTTTTGCATAATATTGTGAAACAAAATGCCAGATAATATGTCTTACACACACCATAATAATACTCAAATATTTAATGTGCCGACAATTATGCATGCGGTACGGCTTCATAGCTTACCAAAGTCGTACTAAAACATTTTGATGGATTTTTGAGTGCCGTGTGTAATTTTCTATGTTTTCAATGGAGCATTTAAAATGTTGGTGTTGTTTACTTGAGTCATATTGCAGTCTACACATATATCTTATGTGTGACTGCCATCTACTGGTCACACTTATCATTTCACCATGTAACGAATAAAATACCTTTGAGGTCGGTAAGCACAACCAAAATGATTCCGTATATTAGGCGCACCGGGTTATGAGGCGCACTGTCGAGTTTTGAGAAAATGAAAGGATTTTAAGTGCGCCCAACAGTCCGAAAAATACGGTATACAATCAATTAAACTTGTAAGCTGAGGTACTACTGTAAGAGCTGCACACTGACTACAATCCAGTACATCCACATTATCTGTCTACGTTATCCCTTGAGAATATATACTATGATTAAAAATACTAGCTGAAATGTGTCCTCCAAAACTATGCTATAAGCTTTACACATATCGTCATGCATTTTGTGCGTGTATGTGTGCGTGTGTGTGTGTGTGTGTGTGTGTGTGTGTGTGTGTGTGTGTGTGTTTGCTGAGGCGAAAGTGTCGGTATGTCAACTTTAGCATGGAAAGTTCTGCACTGCTCTCCCACCTCAATGACAGATGGATCACATTCTCCTTTAACTCCATGCACTCGTCTCACCTTCCGCTTTCTGTCCCCGTGCCATCGTTCCTAACGGAGCCTGTTTGTAATCCCTCTCTGACTTCACTTCTTCTGAATTCTCTTCACTGTCAGTGTGCGGAGCTGCTGCTTGCTGCAGGGTGTGTGTGCACGTGTGTGCGTGTGCGCGCGTGTGTAGGAGAGAGCGAGAGAGACACCTACAAGAGCTTTTCTAAATCCCAGGTAAGTGCAAAGCTTTTCTGTGGGAGAATTTCATTTCATCACCTCTCATCCTGCACACGGGGAGCGGATTGGAGTTTCCCTAGTTATGAATCCAATAACTACTGTGTGTGTGTGAGAGAGAGGTTGGTGGGCTGTTTATGTGAGTGAAGGTTGCTTCCATCATTTCAGCCTGAGGGTTAAAGACAAAAGGACGCAGAAAGGAAGGAATAAATGTGGAAAAGGCAAAGTCAAGGTGACATCATGTCACACTCACCACCTATATCCATGCATAATAGGCTTGCATTGACATACAAGCAGGCTTGCTCCTTGACACATATATGCATACTGTACACACACACACAATTGCTGCAGCTGAGTGGTAAACAGTACATTGAGCTCAAGAGCTGAGGTCAGCCCTAAATCATTAAAGGTCACCGTGGCGACCAGATTAGATTTAAGTCTTGCTGATAGTCCCGGCTATGCACAATAAAACACACACGGCGGCACACACTTGCACATTAATCACATGGAGCGGAGACGTAAATGTGCAGCGAAGGGGCTTTGCTTTGCTTTCTTGTACTATACACTCCAAAGCAGGGGCTTCCAAACTTTTGCCACTGAAGGAAGCAAGCTGAAAAAAGAAAGCAAGCTGGGGCCATTTTGATATTTTGCATTTTCAAAACCAATATAATATGTTTTGCAAACGTTGCCACCAATTTTGGTGAATGATAAAAGTCCTGCATGGGGACACAAAAGGGTCTCAATAATTAAAGTGTTAAAAAAAAAAAATCCATCCATCCATCCATCCATCCATCCATCCATCCATCTTCTTCCGCTTATCTGAAGTCCGGTTGCGGGGGCAGCAGCCTAAGTAGGGAAGCCCAGACTTCCCTCTCCCCAGCCACTTTGTCCATCTCCTCCCGGGGGATCCCGAGGCATTCCTAGGCCAGCCGGGAGACATAGTCTTCCCAACTTGTCCTGGGTCTTCCCCGTGGCCTCCTACCGGTCGGACATGCCCGAAACACCTCACTAGGGAGGCGTCCGGGTGGCATCCTGAGCAGATGCCCTAACCACCTTGTCTGGCTCCTCTTGATGTGGAGGAGCAGCAGCTTTACTTTGAGCTCCTCCCGGATGTCAGAGCTTTTCACCCTATCTCTAAGGAAGAGCCCCGCCACCCGGCGGAGGAAACTCATTTCGGCCGCGTGTATCTTGTCCTTTTGGTCGTAACCCAAAGCTCATGACCATAGGTGAGGATGGGAACGTAGATCGACCGGTAAATTGAGAGCTTTGCCTTCCAGCTCAGCTCCTTCTTCACCACAACGGATCGATACAGCATCCGCATTACTGAAGACGCCGCACCGATCCGCCTGTCAATCCCACGATCCACTCTTCCTTCACTCGTGAACAAGACTTCGAGGTACTTGAACTCCTCCACGTGGGGCAAGATCTCCTCCCCAACCCGGAGATGGCACTCCACCCATTTCCCAGGCGAGAACCATGGACTTGGACTTGGAGGTGCTGATTCCCATCCCAGTCGCTTCACACTCAGGTGTGAACCGATCCAGTGAGAGCTGAACATACTGGCCAGATGAAGCCATCAGGACCACATCATATGCAAAAAGCAGAAACCTAATCCTGCAGCCACTATAACGGATCCCCTCAACGCCGTGACTGCGCCTAGAAATTCTGTACATAAAAGGTATGAACAGAATCGGTGACAAACGGCAGCCTTGGCGGAGTCCAACCCTCACTGGAAACGTGTCCGACTTATTGCCGACAATGCGGACCAAGTTCTGACACTGATATTACAGGGAGCGGACTGCCACAATCAGACAGTCCGCTACCCCATACTCTCTGAGCACTCCCTACAGGACTTCCCAGGGTACACGGTCAAATGCCTTCTCCAAGTCCACAAAGCACATGTAGACTGGTTGGGCAAACTCCCATGCACCCTCAAGGACCCTGCCGAGAGTATAGAGCTGGTCCACAGTTCCACGACCAGGACAAGAACCACACTGTTCCTCCTGAATCCGAAGTTCAACTATCCGGCATAGCTTCCTCTCCAGTACACCTGAATAGACCTTACCGGGAAGGCTGAGGAGTGTGATCCCACAATAGTTGGATCACACCCTCCGGTTCCCCTTCTTAAAGAGAGGAACCACCACCATGGTCTGCCAATCCAGAAGTACCACCCCCGATGTCCATGCTATGTTGCAGAGTCTTGTCAACCAAGACAGCCCCACAGCATCCAGAGCCTCAAGGAACTCCTGGCGGATCTCCTCCACCGCCGGGGCCTTGCTACCGAGGAGCTTTTTAACTACCTCGGCAACCCCAGCCCCAGAAATAGGAAAGCCCACCACCAATTCCCCAGACACTGATTCCTTATAGGAAGACGTGTTGGTGGGATTGAGGAAGTCTTCGAAGTTTTCCCTCCACCGATCCACAACACTCGCAGTCGAGATCAGTAGAACACCATCCCCACCATACACTGTGTTGACAGTGCACTGCTTCCTCTTCCTGAGGCGGCAGATGGTGGTCCAGAATCACTTCGAAGCCGTCTCGAAGTTGTTTTTCATGGCTTCCCCAAACTCCTCCCGTGTCCGAGTTTTTGTCTCTGGGACCGCTGAAGCCGCACACCGCTTGGCCTGTCGGAACCTGGCCGCTGCCTCCGGAGTCCCATGAGCCAAAATGACCCGATAGGATTCTTTCTTCAGCTTGATGACATCCCTCACCGCTGGTGTCCACCAGTGGGTTCTAGGATTACCACCACGACAGGCACCAACCAGCTTGCGACCACAGCTCCAATTGGCCGCCTCGATAATAGAGGTACGGAACATGGTCCACTCGGACTCAATGTCCAGCGCCTCTCTCGTGACTTGTTCAAAGTTCTTCCGGAGGTTCCCAGTAGACCCTTACGATGCGTTGGGGGCTGCCAGGTCTGTCTGGCATCCTTCCCCACCATTGCAGCCAATTCACCATCAGGTGGTGATCGGTAGAAAACTCTGCCCCTTTCTTCACCTGATTGTCCAAAACATGAGACCGCAAAGCCGATGACAACTACAAAGTCGATCATGGAACTGCTGCCGAGGATGTCCTGGTGCCAAGTGCACATATGGACACCCTTATGTTTGAACATGGTGTTTGTTATGGACAATCTGTGACGAGCACAAGTCAAATAACAAAACACCACACGGGTTCAGAATAAGTCATATATTAATGTATTTTTGTTTTACTTTCAATGCTTAAATAACTATAATTCAACTTTAGATCTATACGTTTACATTAAGCAACATTTTTTTTTATGTTGTATGCCTGTTTTGTCAAAAACTTTATTTAATAGGAAAAATTCTAAATATGCAATATCTTCTCCCAAAAAATGTTCAAAGTGGAATATTTGATATGAAGTAATTGGAGCCTAAAATAAAAAATAAAAAACTAAATAACTGAATTGGTTCATTATTCTTTTTTTCAGCAATGACATTTTAAAGGCCTACTGAGATGCAATTTTCTTATTTAAACCGGGATAGCAGGTCCATTCTATGTGTCATACTTGATCATTCCGCGATATTGCCATACTTTTGCTGAAAGGATTTAGTAGAGAACATTGACGATAAAGTTCGCAACTTTTGGTCGCTGGTAAAACAGCCTTGGAAGTAGCAGACGAGTAGCGTGACGTCACAGGTTGTGGAGCTCCTCACATCTGCACATTGTTTACAATCATGGCCACCAGCAGCGAGAGCGATTCAAACCGAGAAAGCGACGATTTCCCCATTAATTTGAGCGAGGATGAAAGATTTGTGGATGAGGAAAGTGAGAGTGAAGGACTAGAGGGCAGTGGGAGCGATTCAGATAGGGAAGATGCTTTGAGAGGCGGGTGGAACCTGATATTCAGCTGGGAATGACTAAAACAGTAAATAAACACAAGACATATACAGGTAAAAGCCAGTAAATTAGAATATTTTGAAAAACTTGATTTATTTCAGTAATTGCATTCAAAAGGTGTAACTTGTACATTATATTTATTCATTGCACACAGACTGATGCATTCAAATGTTTATTTCATTTAATTTTGATGATTTGAAGTGGCAACAAATGAAAATCCAACATTCCGTGTGTCACAGAATTAGAATATTACTTAAGGCTAATACAAAAAAGGGATTTTTAGAAATGTTGGCCAACTGAAAAGTATGAAAATGAAAAATATGAGCATGTACAATACTCAATACTTGGTTGGAGTTCCTTTTGCCTCAATTACTGCGTTAATGCGGCGTGGCATGGAGTCGATGAGTTTCTGGCACTGCTCAGGTGTTATGAGAGCCCAGGTTGCTCTGATAGTGGCCTTCAACTCTTCTGCGTTTTTGGGTCTGGCATTCTGCATCTTCCTTTTCACAATACCCCACAGATTTTCTATGGGGCTAAGGTCAGGGGAGTTGGCGGGCCAATTTAGAACAGAAATACCATGGTCCGTAAACCAGGCACGGGTAGAGTTTGCGCTGTGTGCAGGCGCCAAGTCCTGTTGGAACTTGAAATCTCCATCTCCATAGAGCAGGTCAGCAGCAGGAAGCATGAAGTGCTCTAAAACTTGCTGGTAGACGGCTGCGTTGACCCTGGATCTCAGGAAACAGAGTGGACCGACACCAGCAGATGACATGGCACCCCAAACCATCACCCAACCATGCAAATTTTGCATTTCCTTTGGAAATCGAGGTCCCAGAGTCTGGAGGAAGACAGGAGAGGCACAGGATCCACGTTGCCTGAAGTCTAGTGTAAAGTTTCCACCATCAGTGATGGTTTGGGGTGCCATGTCATCTGCTGGTGTCGGTCCACTCTGTTTCCTGAGATCCAGGGTCAACGCAGCCGTCTACCAGCAAGTTTTAGAGCACTTCATGCTTCCTGCTGCTGACCTGCTCTATGGAGATGGAGATTTCAAGTTCCAACAGGACTTGGCGCCTGCACACAGCGCAAAATCTACCCGTGCCTGGTTTACGGACCATGGTATTTCTGTTCTAAATTGGCCCGCCAACTCCCCTGACCTTAGCCCCATAGAAAATCTGTGGGGTATTGTGAAAAGGAAGATGCAGAATGCCAGACCCAAAAACGCAGAAGAGTTGAAGGCCACTATCAGAGCAACCTGGGCTCTCATAACACCTGAGCAGTGCCAGAAACTCATCGACTCCATGCCACGCCGCATTAACGCAGTAATTGAGGCAAAAGGAGCTCCAACCAAGTATTGAGTATTGTACATGCTCATATTTTTCATTTTCATACTTTTCAGTTGGCCAACATTTCTAAAAATCCCTTTTTTGTATTAGCCTTAAGTAATATTCTAATTTTGTGACACACGGAATTTTGGATTTTCATTTGTTGCCACTTCAAATCATCAAAATTAAATGAAATAAACATTTGAATGCATCAGTCTGTGTGCAATGAATAAATATAATGTACAAGTTACACCTTTTGAATGCAATTACTGAAATAAATCAAGTTTTTCAAAATATTATAATTTACTGGCTTTTACCTGTATATACTCTATTAGCCACAACACAACCAGGCTTATATTTAATATGCCACAAATTAATACCGCATAACAAACACCTCCCCCTTCCCGTCCATATAACCCGCCAATACAACTCAAACACCTGCACAACACACTCAATCCCACAGCCCAAAGTACCATTCACCTCCCCAAAGTTCATACAGCACATATATTTCCCCAAAGTCCCCAAAGTTACGTACGTGACATGCACATAGCGGCATGCACGTACGGGCAAGCGATCAAATGTTTGGAAGCGTACTCATGGTACCGCGTCTGCGCATCCAACTCAAAGTCCTCCTGGTAAGTCTCTGTTGTCCCAGTTCTCCACAGGCCAATGGTAAAGCTTGACTGTCATCTTCCGGGAATGTAAACAATGAAACACCGACTGTGTTTGTGTTGCCGCAGCCGGCCGCAATACACCGCTTCCCACCTACAGTTTTCTTCTTTGCTGTCTCCATTGTTCATTGAACAAATTGCAAAAGATTCACCAACACAGATGTCCAGAATACTGTGGAATTTTGCGATGAAAACAGACGACTTAATAGCTGGCCACCATGCTGTCCCAAAATGTCCTCTACAATCCGTGACGTCACGCGCTGACGTCATCATATCGAGACGTTTTCAGCAGGATATTTCACGCAAAATTTAAAATTGCACTTTAGTAAGCTAACCCGGCCGTATTAGCATGTGTTGCAATGTTAAGATTTCATCATTGATATATAAACTATCAGACTGGGTGGTCGGTAGTAGTGGGTTTCAGTAGGCCTTTAAAGAAATAACATCCTCCTTGGGTATACAAAAGGCCCCCACTCATAAAAGTGTAAAAATAGGCAGTTTTGTGTTGTTATTTAAAAAATGGCTAAATTTTTTCGTTACATTACACCTGTTTGCTATTTCATTCTACTTAAAAAAAAAAATTAAAATTGTAACATTATTTTGAAAATGTGTTGCGCAATACGCAAATCCTCTAAAGAAACATAGAGCTGTGCAGAAAACAGCTTGTGAGGAAGCAGAGGAGACTGATTGGATTCAAGTAGACCGGCACTGGTCATCTGGCTCCCACCAAACACACAAGCACACTGGTTTGGATGATGTCCTGTTCTTAATTACCTGCCAATATGACTCTTTGTTGTCATGAAATTATGGCTGTGTTAGAAAGGAAGAAAACATGAGAAGAATAAAACAGCTGCCTTTTATCGCCACAGCATCTTGTTGTCTTTCAAGCACAAGAACAACTCAGCAGAGAGGAGTGACATCATGCAAGGAGTGCCTGCCTATCATTATGTTGTTTTCTTGGTTAGTTAGTCAGGAAATGATGGGGCAAATTTGACAAAAATTGCTAGAAGAGGAATATTTTTTAGTTTTTGCCCAAATGGAAAATGCATTATTTAAGTAGCTGGCTAACAAACAAAAGCACAAACCCAAAAAATATTTTATAAGAGGGTAAAAAAACAAATAGATGCCATTTGTTTCTCTCAAAATAAACCTCATGTCTTTTCTCAAGTCTAAATCTAAAATGACCCATATTGAACAACTCAAAATGCGTATACGGACCCATCTCAGGCAACTTCATTTCATTTTTCTACAATGTTTCTAAAGCAAAGGTCACATTAATTTGAGTAACAGGACTGAAAGTAACAGGAGATCATTTTTAGCCTATAGAATTAACAAGTATGGGAAATTTAAAAAAATACAAATGCTAACAGCATGTTGACACGCTGAATCAACAAAAACTGTATTTTGAAAAGAAACATATAACATTAAAACAAAATTTAGGTGACAAGATTGTGTTGAGATTGTATCATAAGAATAGTTTTATGTTTTACTTGAATGCAGGTCAGATATCTGCTCAAACCTTGGTATGACGTGGTCATTTTGAAACGTTTTGAAAGGTGCTGATCTACACCCATAGATTATGTACTAAAATTAGGATGTTATAAGATCTCTTGACACTAGATCTCGCAAGATTAAAAGGTGATGATATTTCTTGTACAGTATGAAATTTGGCCCCATTCCTGGGTGGATCATGCATGTTAGGAAGGTGAGGGGTTAATCATTTTGCAATGCAGTATGCTGAAAATTATAGAAAACACCACTCTACATAGCGACTGACGCTGAAAGCTGAAATTGCCACAAAACACATTTTAAGATGTTCGACACTACTACCATCGGGCGGCTAAAGTGGAGAATGAACCCGCCCAATTTGTCACGTTTCATGTGTCAGGTATACCGTGACAAATTGGGTCATATTAATCCCCTTCCTACGGTATATAGATTAGATTTAGATTTAGATTCAGATTTATTGGTCCCCGTGGGGAAATTCATTTTCACAATAGACATTACACATCACGGACAAAAATAGCAAAAAGAAATCATATATGACCAACACGTTTATATAAGAAAGCTTTTTTGCGGGCAGAACACAGTCTTTAATAGTTAAAGACATATCCGTTGGGCCGTGAGCAAGGATTGGAACCACACAAAAAGTGCTTTGCGCACACTCCAGAGAAGGTCTTGGCATTCCCCGCGCCATTTGAGTTCCACAACCAAAACAATGCATGTGTATGTCCAAGCAGACCAAACTGTCAATCGTGGACGCCAAGACGTTACTTAAAAAAACTATTCCAGACACAATGAAGTGCTTCCCAGAGAGTTGGCTAGAGAAAAAACAATACGGCCAAATCATTGATACACTTGAAAAACAACCTGAATACTCTGCGAAACTACTCAAAAATTTAATTTAAAGTAGTGTCATTTTCTTCATTTTAAATTTTATTTTTTTCCCTTTTTTTGTGGAAACAGTTTAAACAGGTAAAAACTAATGCAAGCAAAATTATAAAATACTTAAGGTCTGCATTTTTTATGATCAAACCAAATTAAAACATGTTTTCTTGTCCTGTCATTAACTTTGTCATAGTAGTTTTCTTAAAAGCTTGTGAACCCAATATCGTGCGTTGTCTCGTCTGGTGAGATGAGTGTATCATCACACCCCTCACTAAATCACATCCATAAAGAAAGATACAAATTGTTGCGTCCTCGATCACAGTTTTCATCTTAAGTCACAGGTAGGGCCGTTGCTCGGAATTCTGCAACCCCCCAAAAAGAGTATCGTCTGGGCACCTCTACCCCATTCATTGCCCCCTTCAATGTTCTTGTGTTTTGGTGTTCTTGACGGTGCCTGGTGTTGATACACCCAATGTGTATCCTTTTTCAACGATTAACCACTTAACAATTCAGAATATTATAATGCAAATTATGTATTATTATTTTTCTTTATCTTTTTTGTATTTAGGCTATTCAAATTTCTCGCTAATAACACATTTTACAAGACCACATTGAACACACCATGCACACACGCACATATACAACGCTGTTAATGACATTGATTGGCTGCATGTGAACCGTATCACATTGTAACGGTCGAAACAGATAAGCAGTTGTGCGACTGTTTTTTTGTGGTCGCGAACGCATCACTGGCTGAGCCGAGTGTGCGAGTCTCTTGGCGCAAATACGAGCGAGCGGCTGCTGTCTATACGACATATGTACAAAACCCAAAACCAGTGAAGTTAGCATGTTGGTAAATCGTAACAGAATACATCCATCCATCCATCCATCCATTTTCTACCGCTTATTCCCTTCGGGGTCGCGGGGGGCGCTGGAGCCTATCTCAGCTACAATCGGGCGGAAGGCGGGGTACACCCTGGACAAGTCGCCACCTCATCACAGGGCCAACACAGATAGACAGACAACATTCACACTCAAATTCACACACTAGGGCCAATTTAGTGTTGCCAATCAACCTATCCCCAGGTGCATGTCTTTGGAGGTGGGAGGAAGCCGGAGTACCCGGAGGGAACCCACGCAGTCACGGGGAGAACATGCAAACTCAACACAGAAAGATCCCGAGCCCGGGATTGAACCCAGGATGACTCAGGACCTTCGTATTGTGAGGCAGATGCACTAACCCCTCTACCACCATGCTGCCGTAACAGAATACAATGATTTGCAAATCCTTTTCGACCTATATTCAATTGAATAGACCGCAAAGACAAGATACTTAATGTAATAGAGTGATTTAAGTTGTTTCTTGCCATCTCCTGGTGAATGTTGGATATAGTGTTCTGTGGTTACTTTTTGGTTGGCCAACAATTTACGTTGTATTGTGCTACCTGACGGCAAGTGTGTGAGTCTGTTCTGAAGTCTGAAGTAAAGAGACGTAACTTCATCACCTTGCCTGGTTATTGACTGCAACCCAGAATATTACAAATGGCGACGAGGATTTAACAGAAGCCCACTGCGTGAGGGGGCTTTATTGGAGGGCCATGCACTGGTTGTAGGTAAGGCTGACGAGTAGCCTACTTGTGGAGGAAACGGGCACGTGTCGGATTAGCAGTAGCACCGGATGCTAACATGGCTCTGACAGTGGGTCGCATCGATGAGTACAATTATTCAAATGAGGATTTTAAATCATATCTGGAGCGTTTGGAGCAGTGGATGCTGGCTAATGAGATTGAAGATGACAAGAAGGTGTGTGTTTTCCGTTCTGTTATTGAAGCAGACACTTATAAGCTGCTGAAAAACCTCAGGTCTCCGGCATTGCCAAGTACTTTAAGATATGTTGTGGCGACGAGGGCGCTATGTGGACATTACAAGCCGGCACCTGTTGGGATAGGGGAGCGTTTTCTCTTTCAGGAACGTGATCAGAAAGAAGGAGAGGCTGTTTCTGATTACATTGTGGCTTTGAGGCAGTTGTCAGCCACTTGCAATTTTGGACAATATTTGGACGATTCCATGAGAGATCGTTTTGTGAGTGGATTACGTTCTGATGCAATGCAACGCAGGCTGTTGTCTGAAAGAGACTTGACCTTTCCCCGTGCCTGTGAAATTAGTCTCAATGGAGCTTGCTTCCAAAAATACAATGGAGTTCTCTGGACACAGCGGACCTCGCCAGGTAAATGCCCTGTCAAGTGTTAATCATTTTTCTGAGAAGGGGAGGAAAGGACAGTTCAGATGGAAAAATGATAACAAAGCAGAGGAACAGAAAGGAGGCAAAAGAGACACAGGGGGGCAGCAAACATGCTACAGATGTGGTGGAAAGCACTCAGCACATGACTGCAGATTTAAAAATGAAAAGTATCATGCTTGCTCCAAAATTGGACACATTGCCCGTGCATGTAGGACGACTAAAGGCCAATCTTTAACTCAGTATGTTGAAACTGAAGGGAGTGCATCCAGAAGTGGTGATGAGGCAGAACTTTTTGGATTGTACGCAGTTGACCCTACCTCAAACTGGGAAAAAGGTTACACAGTGGATCTTGGACTGGGAAACAATAGCACCACAATGTTACTGGACACGGGTTCAGCAGTGTCAGTGGTTTCTGACAGCTTTTACCAGGCAAACCTCACTCAATTTCCCTTGAAACCAGTTTGCAAGTTAAAGTTAAAATCATACTCAGGCCAAAGGATTGCTGTTCGAGGGTACATCATGTTGCCAGTACAGTACAAGGACCAGCAAGTGACACTTCCACTGGTCATTGTACAGGGAAGCAGACCTGCCCTGACAGGCCGCAACTGGCTAAAAAAGCTACGGCTGAACTGGAAACAGATTTTCACAGTACACAAAGTGCAAACAAGGACACATTGTAACACAGGTACAAGAGGTGGTAGAGAGACATCAGGCAGTGTTCTCAGAGGGCCGAGGCTGTATCACAGGGTTGAAAGCTGAAATCCGCACCAAGCCTGATACCACACCAATTTTCTGCAAGGCTCACCCAGTTCCTTACACACTAAAGTAAGCTGGAGAGGTTGGAGAGTGAGAAAGTGATTTCAAAGATTGACAAAAGTGGGCAGCTCCGAGAGTCACCCTACCTAAGGTCGACAAAACTATCAAGATTTGTGGTGACAACAAGGTCAGTGTTAATCAATGCATTGAAGAGCAGACATATCCACAACTGAATACTGAAGATCTGTTCACTACATTAGCAGGAGGAACATCTTTCAGTAAACTGGATCTTTCACACGCCTACCAACAACTACAGTTGGATGAAGAGTCAGAAAAATATCTGACCATAAACACACACAAGAGCCTGTACAAGTATCACCGCCTCAGTTATGGAGTTTCGAGTGCTCTTGCAATATTTCAGTCTGTTATGGACCAGATTCTGCAAGGGATGAACCATGTGACATGTTTTTTGGACGACATCCTCATCACTGCTTCCTCGGAGGAAAAGCATTTGACAAGACTGGATAATGTTCTCACACGTTTGGAGAAGCATGGCATCAGGGTGAAGCTATCAAAATGTCAGTTTTTCCAGAGCAGTGTCGAGTATCTGGGTCATCGTATTGATAAGACTGGTTTACATCCCACAGAAGAAAAGGTGACTGCCATAACAAATGCACCTGAGCCCACAAATGTAACAGAACTGAAGTCTTTCTTAGGGCTTCTGAACTATTACAGCAGATACCTGCAAAACCCCTCCAGCCTCTACACAACCTGCTTACAAAGGACTCAACATGGGTTTGGACTGTTGAATTTGCAAAAGCATTTGAAGATGCAAAGCAATTTCTGCTGCAGAACAAGGTGTTGGTACACTACAACACCTGCCTGCCACTGCGAATCGCATGTGATGCTTCTCCTTATGGAGTTGGGGCTGTAATTTCACATGTAACAGAAAATGGAGAAGAACGACCTGTGGCATTTGCCTCAAAGACACTCACTGAACCAGAAAGGAAGTATGCCCATATTGAAAAGGAGGCAATTGCTATCATTTTTGGGGTAAAGAAATGTCATAAATATCTTTACGGAAGGAAATTCACACTTATCACTGATCATGAGCCACTGTTGGCTATCCTGGGGCCAAAATCAGCAGTTCCAACATTGGCAGCATTAAGAATGCAACTTATTCTCATGGCCTACAATTATGAGATTGAGTATAAGAAGTCAACTGATCATGCTAATGAAGATGCTTTGTCACACCTACCCCGAGTAGTGATGAACAACACAGCAGAGGAGAGAAGTATCTTCTACGTTTCACACTTCGAGGAACTCCCTGTGTGTGCAAAATACTTTGAGAGTGCTACTCTTAAAGTTCCTGTACTCAGCAAGGTGTGGAACTACACATGAAATGGCTGGCCAAGTTATGTGCAAGATGTGGCATTGAGGCCTTAGTTTGTACGCAGACAGGAGTTATCAGCAGATCAAGGCTGCATTCTCTAGGGCAGTGTTTTTCAACCTTTTCTGAGCAAAGGCACAATTTTTTCATTGAAAAAATCCCGAGGCACACCATCAGCAGAAAACATAAAAAAATGAAACTCAGCAGCCGATATTGACAATAAAAAGCCGTTCCCGATATGGATATGACTTTAAACCATAACCAACCATGCATCACTATAGCTCTTGTTTCAAAGTAGTTGTACTGTCACCACCTGTCACATCACGCCGTGACTAATTTTTTGTTTTTTGGTGTTTTACTGTGTGTAGTGTTTTAGTTCTTGTGTTTCGCTCCTATTTTGGTGGCTTTTCCTCTTTTGTTGGTATTTTCCTGCAGCAGTTTCATGTCTTCCTTGAACGCTATTCCCCACACCAGCTTTGTTTTCGCAATCAAGACTATTTAAGTTGTGCGGACGATGTCCTTCTTTTTGTGGACATTGTTGATTGTCATTTCATGTACGGATGTACTTTGTGGACGCCGTCTGCTCCACACTCTGTAAGTCTTTGCAGTCGTCCAGCATTCCATTTTTGTTTACTTTGCAGCCAGTTCAGTTTTAGTTTTGTTTTGCATAGCCATCCCTAAGCTTTAATAACTTTTCTCAGCGGCATTTAGCGGCACTATCCTTTTGTTTATTTTTGGTTTAAGTGTTAGATACCTTTTTACCTACATGCTGCCTCCCGCATATTGTGATCATGACAAACCATGTTCCCGACATCTACAAAGCAATTAGCTACCTGCTGCCACCTACTGATATGGAAGAGTATTACACAGTTATTCTGCCGAGCTCTAGACAGCACAGACACTCAACAACGGCACATTTACGGATTATAATTACTGGTTAGCAAAAAAATATTTTTACCCCATTTAGGTGAAATTAGATAATCTCCCACGGCACACCAGACTGTATCTCACGGCACACTAGTGTGCCGCGGCACACTGGTTGAAAAACACTGCTCTAGGGACAGCGGGTCATCATACCCACAGGTTATCGACAGATATTGCTGGAGGATCTCCATCATGAAGGTCCAGGTATCTGCCTTATGAAGGCTCTTGCCCGTCGTTACCTCTGGTGGCCAGGCTGTGATGGTGAAATTCAAGAATTGGTGAACAAGTGATCAGTCTGCCAAGCAGTACAGAAAATGCCAGCTGTGGCACCGTTACATTCTTGGCGGTGGCCAGAAAGAGTGTGGCGAATAATTCATGTCGATTTTGCAGAGAAAGATAAACAGTATTGTTTGGTTGTCATAGATAGCCATTCAAAGTGGTTAGAGGTTTTCCCCATGTCCTCCACCACTTCTCACAACACCATCAAAGTGCTGTGTGGTCTGTTTGCTTCGTATGGACTGCCAGAGGAGCTAGTTTCAGAAAATGGCCAACAGCTGGTGGCAAAATAGTTTACTCAGTTCCTGGAGAGTAATGGAGTCAAACACACTGCTGTAGCGGCCTACCACCCAGCATCAAATGGAGCAGAGACATCAGTACAAATCCTGAAACGGGCTCTGAGGAAGAATGTGCTGGAAGCAGAAGTCTTCCTTGCCATTCAGTCACAGACTTGCAAATTTCCTTCTCATGTACCGCAGCACACCCCACACAGTGACGGGACGTACTCCAGCTGAGTTATTCCTGAAACGCCAGTTGAGAACCCGTTTCAGTTAGCTCATGCTGGAGCTTGCCAGACAGATCGAAGGAAAACAAGCAGCGCAGAAGCATCATCATGACAGAAGGGCTCCCTCTGTTCGCTTTTTCCTGGAGGGAGAGGCGGTTCGCATCAGAAATTTCAGGGGCGGAGTGGAAAAATGGATTCAGGCAAAAATACTGAAAAGACAGGGAACTGTCAAAGAGGGACAGAGACAGCGCACAGTTACCATGGCGAGAAAACGTGGAGAGACTGCCAGTTATCTTGTCTCCACCAGTTGCAGAAAATGTGCCATCAGTACAACTGGACAGTGCTGTTTCAGTTCCATTACCAGGACCATCAGTCAGTCAGACACAAACCACTGTCATCACTGAACCAGATTCAAGGTCTGCTTTGTTGCCATCATCAGAACTCAGATCACCCACAACCAAAACCTCACCAGTGATCCGCAGGTACCCAGAAAAGTTTTGTGCACCACCACAAAAACTGAATCTCTGAAGACAGTATATACATCTGTGTGAAAGGTGAACAAATACTGTTTATATAATGCGTATGTTCTTGTTTACAAATAAGGGTTAAGAGTTCAGTACTAAAAAAAAGAACATGACTTAAGTACAGTTTTTTAATTGAGGCTGCTGCATTTTTTGGTTGTGTTGTTTTATATATATATATATATATATATATATATATATATATATATATATATATATATATATATATAAAATAGTTCAGTGTGTAATTATTTTGTCATAGAGACTACTAGAGGCTATGTGTGGCATAGCAAAATGACACTGTATGAGGGCCCCGGCAAGGGTCTTAAGTGTATCCCTGTTGATAAAAATCTAGTTTTATTATTGATCTTGGTGATTGCTTTTGATGCCATTTTTTCACCCGAGAGAGTGTTGTCCAATATACAACCTAGATAAATTACCTTGTCTTTGCTGGTGATTATGGTATCACCTGCTTTATCGTAAAGCCGGTAGATTTACCTAGGTTGTGCCTGAACCCAAATAGGATGGACTCTGTTTTACCCAGGTGTAATGACAGTTTGTTATCGGAAAGCCAGAGACAGAGATTACTTAGTTTGGTGCTGAGTGCACTTTCAACCTTCAATTTGTCCCTGTCCGAGGCCAGGATTGCAGAATCGTCCACGAACAGGAACATGCTGATTTCATGTCGTTGATGTGAATCAAGAATAACAATGGTCCCAGAATGCTCCACTGTGGGACACCACAGCTCACCTTGAGGGGAGAGGACAGTGATCCGTGTACCTCGACCACTTGTTCTCTATCCTCAAGGTAAGATTTCATCCAGTTTGTGGCTGCGCTGTCAAAACCGATTGCCCTCAACTTGTTTAACAGTATTGAGTGGTTAACTGTGTCGAATGCCTTTTGAAGGTCTAGCATAACCATTCCACAGTACTTGCCCAAGTCTATCTCTCGCCTGATGTAGTCAGTTAGGTACAGTAGGCTTGTATCGGTGGAATGTGATTTTCTGAATCCTGATTGAAATAGGAGCTCGCGATTTGATAGATAATTATCTATTTGCTCATATATTAACCTCTCCATAACCTTTGAGATGGAGCAAAGGATGGAAAAAGGGCGGTAGTTGCCGGGGTGTAATTTGTTTCCTTTTTTTATACAGAAGTGATATTCTTGCGAGCAGGGGCGTCACTAGCTTTTAAGGACAGGGGGGAATAAGCCCCCAGGAGATGCACAGGATGCGAGCGAACGTAGCGCACAAGCGCAAAACTTCACAAACGGCTAAATAAGAAAGACTTAGAGTCCGTCTGCTGACCTGAAAAAGAGCCAAAGCTGTCAAAGAGCTGAGGGACCATCTTCAAAGTGCAATGCTGAAACAAATAATGCAAACAATAAAATGTAACTTCCAGGGTTTAAGATTAACGTAGTCCCGTCGTCCCGGGGACAGTAAAAAAAATGCACGGGATGAAATTAAATGACGATGGCTTTTAACAATTTTTTTTCTTTTTCTTTTTATGTATTTATTCATTTTACATTTTATATTAAATGTCTAGGTTTTTCCTACCTCTGAAAATCCTATAAAATGTTTAACAAACCATCCTATAATAATACAACAGCTATTAATGTAACAATACAATAAAACAAATATGTTTAATGATGGTTTTTTTTCACTATTTTTAACAATAGGCTAATGTATATTACTTTATATAGATTCTACAAGAAACACAAAACTTAAAAACTAAATTATTTACAATTGCAGACACAAGGTTTCGTGCAGCATCACTCATTGTAAAGGAAGACCGAAGTCCACGCAGGAGAAAAATTACTACAAAGATGGTGTCTGGGTTTTTCTAATATATTGTATATATATATATATATATATACATATATATATATACATATTAAGTCTTTCATACATACATATATATACATATATATATATATATATATATATATATATATATATATATATATATATATATATATATATATATATATATATATATATATATATGTCTTAATAAGGTTATCCAAAAAATAGTGCTCGATACCGTAGTAGAGCGCAATATATGTATGTGTGGGAAAAAAATCACAAGACTATTTCATCTCTACAGGCCTGTTTCATGAGGGGGGGTTCCCTCAATCATCAGGAGATTTTAATGGGAGCATTCACATACCATGGATTATATAGGGCACAGAGTGGGTGGGTACAGGCTGGTGTAGGGGCGTGGTGATTGGCTCATGTGTTACCTAGGAGGTGTTTCCGTCTGTGGCGGCATGCTGTTACAATTTCGCTGCGCTTGTTGAGGGATGACAGGTCTGGACGGTAAATAATAAACAGTTTCTCTTTCAAGCATAGGTTGCATCTTTTATTACCACTATTGTAAGGTGTGCTGGATGCAAGAATTTGCCATGTTATTGAATATTCAACATTATTGTCTTTGAGGTCCCAAATGTGTTTGCTGAGTTCTGTGGTATTCCGCAGGTTTTGGTTCCTGAAAGAAGCCTTGTGATTGTTCCATCTGGTTTTGAACTCTCCCTCGGTTAATCCTACATATGTGTCGGATGTGTTAATGTCCTTGCGTGTTACCTTAGATTGGTAGACAACTGATGTTTGTAAGCACCCCCCGTTGAGAAGGCAATCAGGTTTCTTTCGACAGTTGCAGCCTTTGTTGGTTTTGGAGTCGCTCTGTCCGGGGGCCGACGGCTCATTTGCAATTGTTTTGTTGTGGTTTGAGATGATTTGTCGTATATTGTTCATACAGCTGTAGCTCAATTTAATGTTGTTCTTGTTGAATACTTTTCTTAGGGTGTTGTCTTTGGGAAAGTGTTTGTCAATCAGATTGAGGAATTTGTGTCCAATGTTAGTTGAGATGTTTTTGCTGTATGGGGGGTTGTACCAGATGATGTCGTTTCGTTTTCTGTTCTTTTTCGGTTGGTTTCCTGGCGTGGGTTCATAGGTGAGGGTGAAATTGTATCCGCTTTCATCAAGGGCTTTTTGGTACGGGGGGGTTGCTTGGTCAAATTCAGCTTTGCTAGATGACATCATCGATAGCCTTTTATTAATTCCGGTAAGTATTCTTTTCGTGGTGGTGGGTGGGTGGTTGCTGTCATGGTGCACGTATTGGAGTGTTGTGTTGGGTTTCGTGAATGGTTGGTAGCTGTTATTTCTCAGGTTGAAAGTGACGTCAAGGAAGTTGACGGTTTGCTTGTTGGCTTCAATCGTGATCCGTAGGCCGTTCTCTTTGAAAATTTGGCATATGCGCTTCTTGGTATTCTCGCTGCTCCTTGGCGAGGCGCGACACACTGCCAGTCCGTCATCACGGAAAATACCAAGGTTCAGATTGAGGCTAGCGAGCTGGGAGAGGAGGAAACTCCCAACGAGTTCACACGTTTCTGCTCCGTCAAAACTTCCCATAGTGACGTCAAATGTTGCATTGTTCTTTTTTTGCCATGGTGTACTGTTGTGGATGAGAATGGAGGTTTTGCATGGATGATGATGTTTCTTTCGTTGCCTGTGATTGAGTCGTAGTCTGAGGCGAAGTCTAGTGCTTGAGTCAGTAGGTCTTGCGTGATGGAAGGGTAAAATTATTCGATATCAAAGGAGAGGTAATAAAAGATGCAACCTATGCTTGAAAGAGAAACTGTTTATTATTTACCGTCCAGACCTGTCATCCCTCAACAAGCGCAGCGAAATTGTAACAGCATGCCGCCACAGACGGAAACACCTCCTAGGTAACACATGAGCCAATCACCACGCCCCTACACCAGCCTGTACCCACCCACTCTGTGCCCTATATAATCCATGGTATGTGAATGCTCCCATTAAAATCTCCTGATGATTGAGGGAACCCCCCCCTCATGAAACAGGCCTGTAGAGATGAAATAGTCTTGTGATTTTTTTCCCACACATACATATATATATATATATATATATATATATATATATATATATATATATATATATATATATATATATATGATAGACTTAAAGGTATACTAGAGGATGTTGTGGATCATGTTGACTATTGGTCCTCCTAATTGTCAATATATATATATATATATATATATATATATATATATATATATATATATATATATATATATGTCCTTACGTAACATCACCAGAATGTTTGACAATTAGGAGGACCAACAGTCAACATGATCCACCCAGAAATAATAAAAACAAATGGCTTATTGATAAGCCATTTAAAAAAAAAATAAAAAAAATATTTATTTATATGTTTCATTATTCTCCTACTCACCTTTCCAGTAGAGGCCTCTCCCCTCTCACTTTATGTGCTCCTCTGCCCTGACTCCTACAGGTCAATAGGAGTTGTGGAGTGATTATTATTATTATCTACTGATGATAGTCATACGTGAATGAGCTCAGCTCCTGTTCTCCTCCATGTGTAAAGTGAGAAACACAGCTGATGCTCCAGAAGGAAGTAACCCCAAAGATAGCAAATGGTAAAAAAGAGTGCACATTTAACTTGATAAATAAGCAGGACCTTCATGATGCATTTCAGGCTAACTAATTAACTAAGTAGCAGCATTTTTTAGAGTGGGAATGTAACTTTTGCCTGCAAAACAACAAATGTATGACGTGCACAGAGGTTGTATAGTGTGCTAGACAGGTTATTTGTCAAACACAGACCTGGTATAAAGTGGAGCTAATACATTTTACGACAAGCAGTGATGAATACTTACTTTCTTGAAAAAGTTCCTTATGTCCATTTTGCCTCCGTTCACGTTCTTGTTCTGCAGCGCTGTGTGCTTCAAAGCTACACACATGCAGGACCGCAAGCAAAGTCGCAGAGAAAATGTGGACTGGATTTTGAGTGATGTGGGCATTTTCTATATGAACAAGTGGAATGGATTGGATAGCGACGCACTAAAGAGGCTCTCTACCTTACGCTATGAAGTGAGGGGAAACTGAGTGAATAATGACAGGTTATATGATTATTTATTTAAACTCATATTTGGGCCACTTTATAATGAATATGTCGACATGTATTTGTAAAAAAAATTAAATTAAAAAAATAAAAATAAAATATAACACCAAATTATTTATTGGGGCTTAAGTATATTTTAGGGGGGCTAGAGCCCCCCTAAAATAGGCCTAACAACGTCAATGCTCGCGAGCTTGAATTCTTGTGGGACATGACACTGATTGATAGACAAGTTGGTGATATGAGCAACCATTGGGGCAATCGTGACAGCTGCGTCTTTGAGAACTCCAGTGGGAATATTATCATGTCCTGTGCCTTGTTTGGCTGCAGCGAGCTGAATTTCTTTAACACATCATCAGTTTTAACTTTGACAAACTTGAAGTCATCCTTACATACCCCTTAGTTTTTGTAAAAGTCTTGGATGTGCTGTTCACCGTAGAGGCCTGAATGTGAGGGCAATTTGCTTACCAACGTGGAAGCGATGATTGAGTAAAATCTGTTAAAGCAAATTGCCACATTCAGTTTGTCTGTGATGAGTGAGCCGTTAATTTTCAAGTTGAGGTTGGTAGTTATTGTTTTGAGACTGCTGTGGCCCAATTGTTTCAGCGTCTTCCAGAGTTTTTGCGGGTTATTTTTATTTTCAGCTATTTTTTTGTTGAAGTAACTGGATTTGGCCTTTCTGATCATATTAGTTACTTTGTTTATTTGCTTTTTGTATTCTTTAAGGAGCTGTTCAGTCCTGTTTTTAGTGAACTTAGCGTGTTTGTCATTTCTAAGTTTCATGGCTTCTATTATGTCTGCATTGATCAAGGGTTCTGTTCTGGATTTTACCCTGGAAGCTTTCATGGGTGCTAGCTGGTCAGATACATTCAGTAAGTTGGATTTGAAGCATGCCCATGCTTTTTCAACCGATGAGCAATTTAGTATCAATCAATCAATCAATGTTTATTTATATAGCCCTAAATCACAAGTGTCTCAAAGGGCTGCACAAGCCACAACGACAACATTTGACCAGTCCAGTCTCTCCAGGGCTGCTGTGAGAGCTTCGCTGGTGTACTTTTAAATCGATCTGAATCTCATTGTGTTGTGACAATCTGATACAGATTTCTGAATTTTATGTGTGCAGAAAATTAGATCACTTATTCCGCACTCGATTACACCGCTTCTGGAGATCTTGGTCCGGTCTGATGTCAAAATCAAATCAATGACGGTTTGAGCAGCAGGGCCACACCCGTGTGAATTGAGTGATCAGCTGTTTCAGGCTATGTAACTTACAGTAATTACTGAAGGATTTGTAGATAGGAGTATCTTTTTTCAGGATGTTGGTGTTCAAATCAAGATCAGTATCACTTCAGAATTGCATCAGTTGATCCCTCGTTTAGCTGTTCATAAAATGAGTTTTGAGTTGGGGGTCTGTACAGGAAGCCAATTAACAGTGGTTTGGTTTTGGGGAAAATTATATCGAGCCACACTGCCTCTATATCACTTTGCTCCAAATCATCCCGTACATTAAAACAAATATCACATTTCTGTCCCTTCTGACTACTGTGTAATTGACATTTTCTATCTCAGAGTCCTCAATAGAACTATCAAGTCTGGTCTCAGAAAACGACATAATTCCCACCTTACCATTTCCAAAGATCAGTTTGAGTTTGTCAATGCTACGGAGAAGACTGCTTACATTCATGTGGATTATATGCAGTCCTCTGGCAGATGAAATGTTTTCCATGTCTTGTGACAACAATGTTTATTTTCCAACGGTTGCGTGGTTGGGCGCCGCCGAAGACATTACTCCATCATTGTTGTGCCATTGTTCGTGTCATTGTTGTTGTCCCTGTAGTGGCTCGTCGTAGCCGGCGAGGCCATTGTTGTTGTGGGGATTCTCCATGACAACAGTGTCCATCTGGTTCTCGTTTCGTTAGCCTGCAGCCTGTTGCGAGATGCAGCCGGTGTTCTGGGTAACCCTCGGGGTAGCGTCCCTGGGTTGTTCCATGACGATGGTGTCTCGGTTCCGGGGGTCGTGTCGTTTTTTTGCCGGTCGTTCTGGTCCCGCGCGTCTCCTCCACTCTGGGGGCTGGGGTACTCCTTTGTTATGCAGTGGGATCACTTCACCCACTACGGCGATAGCATTGTTGTTAGCATTAGCTATGCTGATCCATGCCCGGTCCGCTGGATTCGATTCTGTTGAAAACGGATTTTCCAACAAACCTAGGCCTGGACATGGATGTATGTATCCTGATAGTAGCAGGCAGATTGAGATAACAATTCGAACATCCATTCGACTCGCCATCCGCTTCTTCCTGCTCTCCCTTTGTGGTGCGCTGAGTCGGACCCGGGAAGACGTGTTGTGAAAGTCTGTCGTCGTAGAATGAATGTAGAAGTTAGGGAAGTTTTCCATAGCTTCACCTACTTGTTTGGACTCATTTTCCTTCACATTTCTCGAGTTACTAAGTGTGTTTACGATGTTTACGATGTAAATAACCGTGATAAAATATTGGATGGTGAGCGCTGGTGAAAACATGTCTGCTCGCGGTGAAGAGGCGGTCCTATGATATAATATCATAACTGAGGTAGAGCTAACATGATATCCATGAATCAAGAGTGATTTTTATTTCCTAATGTCCATCTATCAGTGTATGCGAGAGTTTGTTGATCACGTTGTAATTTACTAGCAAACATACATTCAAAAGAAATAGCGGCAGGTCAGAAGTTCTTTGGCGATAGTAGGATGCTGGGATCTTCTGCATTCTGATGATTGCAGCTGTCATGTGTATGACTGATGTAGTTATTGTTTTATCTCTGGGCTGCTTGCAATGGCGTCTTGCTGCTGTGGGAAGCAAGTTTGCCGGCTGCTTTTCTGTCACACTTGGGTGTCCATGCTTGACAGTTTAGCCTGTTTGACTGTGGAACTAGGGTTGTCCCGATACCAATAATTTGGTACGTGTCCTAAAATGTATATCGATATTTTGATACTTTTTAAAATAAAGGGAACTACAAACATTTTCAATTGTGGCTTTATTTTAACAGAACATCTTACAATAAATTAAACATATGTTTCCTATTGCACTCAAAGAACAATTTTAGATGGTTAAAATAGAAGTTAAAAGGCATTAAACATATTGGGATTTTTTGTTGCACTCAAAGAACAATTTACAATTGTATATATTACGTATAGTCTGCCAAAATCAAGGATTAGGCCTCAACAAAATAAGAGGCTTTATTGACATTATATTAAATGCTTCATGATTTATGGGTGCCTTTACTAATAATACAATTATTAGTAAATACTAAAAACAAAACTATGGATAAAATTGCACAGATAACCCATGTAGCAGGTAAAACACACTATTGTTAAAGATACAACACAAATTATAGACATTTGTTACAAGAGTCAGTCATTTTACTTGCATTAGTTGATGCTAATTGGGCGATTTTAACTGCTCTAATATTTGGCATCAAGCCAAGCAGCTGTGTGCGCGTCTACGTATCTACATGTGCCCAGCAGGGTAGCCGGTTAACTATGTCATGAGAGTAGTGTACGTGTGTTTGCAAGAATGGCAATGTGTTGGCTGAGTGACGTCAGTGTGTGAGTGGGCGAGTAAAGAGAGAGAGAGGTAACACACTGTGCAGTAGAGTGATTAAAGGGGAACATTATCACCCGACCTATGTAAGCGTCAATATATACCTTGATGTTGCAGAAAAAAGACCATATATATTTTTTAAACGATTTCCGAACTCTAAATGGGTGAATTTTGGTGAATTAAACGTCTTTCTAATATTCGCTCTCGGAGCGATGACGTCACAACGTGACGTCGCATCGGGAAGCAATCCGCCATTTTCTCAAACACCAAGTCAAATTAGCTCTGTTATTTTCCGTTTTTTCGACTGTTTTCCGTACCTTGGAGACATCATGCCTCGTCGGTGTGTTGTCGGAGGGTGTAACAACACGAACAGGGACGGATTCAAGTTGCACCAGTGGCCCAAAGATGCGAAAGTGGCAAGAAATTGGACGTTTGTTCCGCACACTTTACCGACGAAAGCTATGCTACGACAGAGATGGCAAGAATATGTGGATATCCTGCGACACTCAAAGCAGATGCATTTCCAACGATAAAGTCAAAGAAATCTGCCGCCAGACCCCCATTGAATCTGCCGGAGTGTGTGAGCAATTCAGGGACAAAGGGCCTCGGTAGCACGGCAAGCAATGACGGCAGTTTGTTCCCGCAGACGAGCAAGCTAAACCCCCCTGGATGTCTTGGCTCACACCGTCCCGAAGATGATCAAGAGAAGAATATCGACCCTAGCTTCCCTGGCCTGCTGACATGAGGGTATGTCTCCAGAATATATTAATTGATGAAAATTGGGCTGTGTGCACTCTCAAAGTGCATGTTGTTGCCAAATGTATTTCATATGCTGTAAACCTAGTTCATAGTTGTTAGTTTCCTTTAATGCCAAAGAAACACATACCAATCGTTGGTTAGAAGGCGATCGCCGAATTCGTCCTCGCTTTCTCCCGTGTCGCTGGCTGTCGTGTCGTTTTCGTAGGTTTCGCTTGCATACGGTTCAAACCGATATGGCTCAATAGCTTCAGTTTCTTCTTCAATTTCGTTTTCGCTACCTGCCTCCACACTACAACCATCTGTTTCAATACATGCGTAATCTGTTGAATCGCTTAAGCCGCTGAAATCCGAGTCTGAATCCGAGCTAATGTCGCTATAGCTTGCTGTTCTTTCCGCCATGTTTGTTTGTGTTGGCTTCACTATGTGACGTCACAGGAAAATGGACGGGTGGTTAAAATCAGGCACTTTGAAGCTTTTTTTAGGGATATTGCGTGATGATAAAAATTTTGAAAAAAACTTCGAAAAATATAATAAGCCACAGGGAACTGATTTTAAATGGTTTTAACCCTTCTGCAATTGTGATAATGTTCCCCTTTAAAGCAGGGGTGTCAAACTCAAATACAGTGTGGGCCAAAATTTAAAACTGAACAAAACCGCGGGCCAAGGTTAAACAAATTAACCTTTTAATAGGGACCCAAACAAGTTTTGCATTGAATATTGAACAAGCAAGGCTTATATAACTTTATAGTGACATGCAAAATCGAGTTTCAAATAATAATAATAATAATTAAAAAAATATCAATGGCATATCAAATACAATTTAAATTAAAATTGAATGCCTCTTTTCTATTTGCAACCTTCTGAGGTAAATATCAACATTAACTTTTTCCACAGGTTAATAAATTAGAAAATAAAATAACAATGAATAAACCAACCATTCTGGACTTTAAACTGCTCAGTTTGCAACACACTGATCTAATCTGATGTGCCCAAACCAGATACCTGCCATCTTTTCTTGGATGCTAGTTCATTAATGTCGGGGCTCAGGCTTTGAGCTGAGGCATATTTCATTATCGAACAAAGTTGTTCATCAGTCATTATACCTCGTAGTCCACCCGGGCCACAGTCTTGGGTGCGTGCTTTAAAGGCACTGCGTTTATCGTCCTCCACGAGCTGTCGTCACGTCTGCTTTTCATCCATTCCAGCAACGTGCCGGCTCGATCACAAAATATGTGCGACTTCAGCACACACACACACGTGGATACCAGCCATACTTGGCCAACAGCAATACAGGTTACACTGACGGTGCCCGTATAAATAACTTTAACACTGTTAGAAATATGCGCCACACTGTGAATCCACACCAAACAAGAATGACAAACACATTCCGGGAGAACATCCGCACAGTAACACAACACAAACACAACAAAACAAATACCCAGAATCCCATGCAGCCCTAACTCTTCCGGGCTGCAATATACACCCCCGCTACCACCAATACACCCCTTCCCCTTCGTGCGTCGGTTGAGGTGGGCGGGGTTGGGGGGACGTATAAGTCGCACCTGCCGAAAATGCATAATAAAGAAGGAAAAAAACATATATAAGTCAAACTATGAAAAAAAACTGCAACTTATAGTCCGAAAAATACGGTAACTGTTTTTATATTGTTTTACTTTCTTTTTTATTCAAGAAAATGTTTTTAATTTAATTATCTTATTTTATATATAATTTTAAAAAGTACCTTATCTTCACCATACCTGGTTGTCCAAATTAGGCATAATAATGTGTTAATTCCACGACTGCATATATCGGTTGATATCGGTATCGGTAATTAAAGAGTTGGACAATATCGGAATATCAGATATCGGCAAAAAGCCATTATCGGACATCCCTACTTGTGAGTGTTGATGACACAGCTTTGCAACAGCTGATATTCTAGTTTCAAGCATGTTTTTTTACTCAATATCAAATCTCAGCAACAAGCTGTAATATCTTACTGAGATCATTTAGGACCAAAACACCTAAAAAGAGTAAAACACTCTAACATAAAATCTGCTTAGTGAGAAGAATTATCTTATCAGACAGAAAAAAGCAAATATCACCCTTATTTGAGATATTTAATCTTACTTAGATTTCAATTTTTGCAGAGTGAAAATGTAAAAACATTATTTCATCTTGCATCAAAACAGAAGGTAGCACGCTAACAAACTTACAAACTACTTTTTGTTATATATATATATATACAAACCCGGTTTCCATAGGAGTTGGGAAATTGTGTTAGATGTAAATATAAACGGAATACAATGATTTGCAAATCCTTTTCAACCCATATTCAATTGAATGCACTACAAAGACAAGATATTTGATGTTCAAACTCATAAACTTTATTTTTATTTTTTTGCAAATAATAATTAACTTAGAATTTCATGGCTGCAACACGTGCCAAAGTAGTTGGGAAAGGGCATGTTCACCACTGTGTTACATGGCCTTTCCTTTTAACAACACTCAGTAAACGTTTGGGAACTGAGGAGACACATTTTTTAAGCTTCTCAGGTGGAATTCTTTCCCATTCTTGCTTGATGTACTGAATATGGGTTGAAAATGATTTGCAAATCATTGTATTCCGTTTATATTTACATCTAACACAATTTCCCAACTCATATGGACACGGGGTTTGTAGAAGATGTCCATCTGAGGTCAGCCGTCATGTCTCCTATTCCCCTGAGACTGCTACCTACTATCTACCTCCCCTCCCTGCCGTGTCGTATGTGACATATGTGCCCTTGGGTGCAGTATGTGTGCTGTTTGGTTTGCTAAGTGGAACCATGACCTCGCTCCCTGTGACCCTGCAAGGCATCACTTAGCCTGTGTCCTGCCTAGAGCTGAGGGGGCGCACAGGCAGGCCAGATAAGGGCTTCCCCAAAATGAGCTATGACCGCTATGATAGCACTGCACACTTTCATCTCCTCGCCTCCTGCACGCTTGTTGTGCATGGTTGGGAGAGTAGGTGGGATAGGGTTAGATGCGGGTGGAGGGGCCGTCTAAAACCACATTTTATCTTAAAAACATTGCGGCTTTGAAGTGCAATAACTAAAGTTGAGAGGACTCATGAGTGTTTTATCCTGTTTGACCCAAACTGGCTGAACGAAGCATGTTAACTGTTGTCCAATGGAATGGACCAAAGGCATCAATACACACCTGCTCTGTTATTTACTAATTTTCTCGGGTATTCCACTAAATAGTCTAAGCTGAAGGATCAAACTGTTGTCACAAGCAAGGAAAACATATTGGTGCAGAAGTACCTTTTGATCTTGTGCATCACATTATTAATAACGCTTCACAATGGTAAACAAGCATGTGACTGAGGAAGGTAGAATAGCGCAAAAAAAAAAAAGAACATAAAAAAATTGTAGAAAGATGTACTTTCATCTTTTATGTGGCACTAAGTCCATCCATCCATTTTCTACCGCTTATTCCCTTTGGGGTCGCGGGGGGCGCTGGAGCCTATCTCAGCTACAATCGGGCGTATATTGAACAAAGAGTGTCAGAAGAAACACACATAAATAAATGAATGAGGCCATTTTACATTCATTATTGGTATATTTTTCAGCAAGTTTCACACCACACTCAACAAAAAACATAAACACAGACATCACAGGCATACTGTGCACAAAAACTCTCATTTGTGTTTCGATTTTTAATTTGGGGGTTGTTCAATGTTTAAATGAAAGGAACTAAACAGGAAAATGCTTGCAAAAATATTATTGTATGTTTGGTGTGCGCATATATTTTTACTGCCATTAGTAAACATAAGTCCAAAACAGTCATGAAGGCGTAACAATATCAATCAGTCAATTATTACACCTAAACAAAATCAACATGAGAGCAACATGGGGCATCCTAAATAGCATTGTTAAAAATGGTGCTAAGAAGGATTACCCTCAATACTTCTCAGACGGATACCTAAAAATTGACAATACAAACGAATTAGTTGAAAGCTTAAAGAACCACTTCGTAGATGTTGGACGAGATCCGGAGGAAAAAATTCCAGATCCCGGGTCAGTTGAGGACTTGAATGACACTGTAGACAGAAATCCCAACTAGATATTCCTCAATGGTGTAATAAAAAGGGAAATGATCAGTATTTAAAAAAAATGTAAATCCAAGACCTCAATTGTTTGTAACGGAAATGATATAGAAACAGTAAAAAAGGTTATTGAAGAGATTTCAGAACCTTTAACTTATATCAGCAACCTATCATTTCAAACAGGCAAAATCCCAGATAAAAAGAAAATAGTTAAAGTCGTACTACTTTATAAGACTGGTGACAAACATCAATTTACAAACTACAGACCTGTTTTTTTGCTTCCTCAATTTTGCAAACTTTATTGAAACATTGTTTAACAACAGATTGGACAAATTTGTGAATAAAAGTAGAATACTCAAGGACAACCAATACGGATAGGGAGCCAACATTCCAACATCAGTGGCATTAATCGAAAAAAACGGAAGAGATTACCAAGGCAATTGATGGTAATCAGTGTGCAGCTGCAGTGTTTATAGATCTTACAAAAGCATTTGACACAATTGATCATAATATCTTAATAAATACATTAGAAGGGTATGGAATCAGAGGGCTCCTCTCTGAGCTGCCACCTTAACGTGGTAGAGGAGTTTGCGTGTCCCAATGATCCTAGGAGCTATGTTGTCCGGGGGCTTCCATGCCCCCTGGTAGGGTCTCCCAAGACAAACAGGTCCTAGGTGAGGGATCAGACAAAGAGCAGCTCGAAGACTTCTATGGAAATGCAAGAACCGAGACTCAGATTTCCCTCGCCCGGACGCGGGTCACCGGGGCCCCCCTCCGGAGCCAGGCCCGGAGTTGGGGCACGATGGCGAGCGCCTGGTGGCCGGGCCTGTCCCCATGGGGCCCGGCCGGGCACAGCCCGAAGAGGCAACGTGGGTCCCCCCTCCAATGGGCTCACCACCCATAGCAGGGGCCTTAGAGGTCGGGTGCAATGTGAGCTGGGCGGTAGCCGAAGGCAGGGCACTTGGCGGTCCGATCCTCGGCTACAGAAGCTAGCTCTTGGGACGTGGAACGTCACCTCGTTGGGGGGGAAGGAGCCTGAGCTAGTGCGCGAGGTAGAGAAGTTCCGGTTGGATATAGTCGGACTCACCTCGACGCACAGCAAGGGCTCTGGAACCAGTTCTCTCGAGAGGGGCTGGACTCTCTTCCACTCTGGCGTTGCCAGCAGTGAGAGGCGACGGGCTGGGGTGGCAATTCTTGTTGCCCCCCGGCTCAGAGCCTGCATGTTGGAGTTCAACCCGGTGGACGAGAGGGTAGCTCACCCTCCGCCTTCGGGTGGGGGGACGGGTCCTGACTGTTGTTTGCGCTTACGCGCCAAACAGCAGCTCAGAGTACCCACCCTTTTTGGATTCACTCGAGGGAGTACTTGAGAGTGCTCCCCCGGGTGATTCCCTCGTTCTACTGGGGGACTTCAACGCTCATATTGGCAACGACAGTGAAACCTGGAGAGGCGTGATTGGGAAGAATGGCCGCCCGGATCTGAACCCAAGTGGTGTTTTGTTATTGGACTTTTGTGCCCGTCACGGATTGTCCATAACGAACACCATGTTCAAGCATATGTGCACTTGGCACCAGGACACCCTAGGCCGCAGTTCTATGATCGACTTTGTAGTTGTGTCATCGGATTTGCGGCCTCATGTTTTGGACACTCGGGTGAAGAGAGGGGCGGAGCTTTCTACCGATCACCACCTGGTGGTGAGTTGGCTGCGATGGTGGGGGAGGATGCCGGACAGACCTGGCAGGCCCAAACGCATTGTGAGGGTTTGCTGGGAACGTCTGGCAGAGTCTCCTGTCAGAGAGAGTTTCAATTCCCACCTCCGGAAGAACTTTGAACATGTCACGAGGGAGGTGCTGGACATTGAGTCCGAGTGGACCATGTTCCGCACCTCTATTGTCGAGGCGGCTGATTGGAGCTGTGGCCGCAAGGTAGTTGGTGCCTGTCGTGGCGGTAATCCTAGAACCCGTTGGTGGACACCGGCGGTGAGGGATGCCGTCAAGCTGAAGAAGGAGTCCTATCGGGTTCTTTTGGCTCATGGGACTCCTGAGGCAGTGGACAGGTACCGACAGGCCAAGCGGTGTGCGGCTTCAGCGGTCGCGGAGGCAAAAACTCGGACATGGGAGGAGTTCGGGGAAGCCATGGAAAACGACTTCCGGACGGCTTCGAAGCGATTCTGGACCACCATTCGCCGCCTCAGGAAGGGGAAGCAGTGCACTACCAACACCGTGTATGGTGCGGATGGTGTTCTGCTGACCTCGACTGCGGAAGTTGTGGATCGGTGGAGGGAATACTTCGAAGACCTCCTCAATCCCACCAACACGTCTTCCTATGAGGAAGCAGTGCCTGGGGAATCTGTGGTGGGCTCTCCTATTTCTGGGGCTGAGGTTGCTGAGGTAGTTAAAAAGCTCCTCGGTGGCAAGGCCCCGGGGGTGGATGAGATCCGCCCAGAGTTCCTTAAGGCTCTGGATGCTGTAGGGCTGTCTTGGTTGACAAGACTCTGCAGCATCGCGTGGACATCGGGGGCAGTACCTCTGGATTGGCAGACCGGGGTGGTGGTTCCTCTCTTTAAAAAGGGGAACCGGAGGGTGTGTTCTAACTATCGTGGGATCACACTCCTCAGCCTTCCCGGTAAGGTCTATTCAGGTGTACTGGAGAGGAGGCTACGCCGGATAGTCGAACCTCGGATTCAGGAGGAACAGTGTGGTTTTCGTCCTGGTCGTGGAACTGTGGACCAGCTCTATACTCTCGGCAGGGTCCTTGAGGGTGCATGGGAGTTTGCCCAACCAGTCTACATGTGCTTTGTGGACTTGGAGAAGGCATTCGACCGTGTCCCTCGGGAAGTCCTGTGGGGAGTGCTCAGAGAGTATGGGGTTTCGGACTGTCTGATTGTGGCGGTCCGCTCCCTGTATGATCAGTGTCAGAGCTTGGTTCGCATTGCCGGCAGTAAGTCGGACACATTTCCGGTGAGGGTTGGACTCCGCCAAGGCTGCCCTTTGTCACCGATTCTGTTCATAACTTTTATGGACAGAATTTCTAGGCGCAGTCAAGGCGTTGAGGGGATCCGGTTTGGTGGCTGCAGGATTAGGTCTCTGCTTTTTGCAGATGATTTGGTCCTGATGGCTTCATCTGGCCAGGATCTTCAGCTCTCACTGGATCGGTTCGCAGCTGAGTGTGAAGCGACTGGGATGAGAATCAGCACCTCCAAGTCCGAGTCCACGGTTCTCGCCCGGAAAAGGGTGGAGTGCCATCTCCGGGTTGGGGAGGAGATCTTGCCCCAAGTGGAGGAGTTCAAGTACCTCGGAGTCTTGTTCACGAGTGAGGGAAGAGTGGATGGTGAGATCGACAGGCGGATCGGTGCGGCGTCTTCAGTAATGCAGACGCTGTATCGATCCGTTGTGGTGAAGAAGGAGCTGAGCCGGAAGGCAAAGCTCTCAATTTACCGGTCGATCTACGTTCCCATCCTCACCTATGGTCATGAGCTTTGGGTTATGACCAAAAGGACAAGATCACGGGTACAAGAGGCCGAAATGAGTTTCCTCCGCCGGGTGGCAAGGCTCTCCCTTAGAGATAGGGTGGGAAGCTCTGTCATCCGGGGGGAGCTCAAAGTAAAGCCGCTGCTCCTCCACATCGAGAGGAGCCAGATGAGGTGGTTCGGGCATCTGGTCAGGATGCCACCCGAGCGCCTCCCTAAGGAGGTGTTTAGGGCATGTCCGACCGGTAGGAGGCCACGAGGAAGACCCAGGACACGTTGGGAAGACTATGTCTCCCGGCTGGCCTGGGAACGCCTCGGGATCCCCCGGGAGGAGCTGGACGAAGTGGCTGGGGAGAGGGAAGTCTGGGCTTCCCTGCTTAGGTTGCTGCCCCCGCGACCCGACCTCGGATAAGCGGAAGAAGATGGATGGATGGATGGATGGAGACGCAAAATGGATTGCATGCCTTATTCTGCTCACGTAACAGATGTAATTCACTTTGCACACGTTTAGTAGATCAGCTTTGCGTGTACTGTCAGGTTTACACATTATTTAGTACATGTAAACGTTCCACATCTTTAGTAAACTGCAGTTGTGTCCTTTGTTTTGGTCATACTGTCTAATTTTAGTGAATGGGGAAGTTAAAAAAGTGACAGATAGGGAAGTAGCAAAGTTTACTTGTTTATACATATATACATATATGTTTCTGTCTTGCCTCTTGGTGAGGGCGGCCGCATTTTTCTCCGCTCCCTCCTTCCCTGCTTGCTTTCTTGTGTCCTTGTCTTGTCTGAACTTTTTTGAACCCTCTTTCTTTGCGCTGTCCTCAAATCTAAATATCAAACATGGATATGATCAGCTGGACTCTCGACGCAATTGACAAAGTCTTTTCGACAAGAAAAAGAGGTTCGGGGGAGCCTGGCTGCCCTGATGGAACCATTGCTGCGGAGTACGTGAGAGATTCCTGGGATAAATGGAGACTCATGTGCCTCTCAGTCTTTTCCATCGAGGACGTGGAAGACATCTACCTATTTGGAACCATGATCGCGGGGCATCTGCTGATTGGGCTGGGCATTGCTCTGGTGTATCGTCAAATTCGGAAGACGATGGCAGCCACTCAAGGAACCCAACGGCTGTTCATCGCAATGGAAGGATTGGGTCGAGCTGTGGGAACACAGACTGGGGCGATTTCTAATGTGAATCGCAAAATGAATCTCATCTTGGAGAAGCTTGCTGAGAAGGAAGAATTAAATTGAATTTGAGAGATCCAGCACGGACACACAGAGCAGACAGGTCATTGTTTTGACTGCTTGAAGAAAACAACATCTTAATCTACGATTTTACTCCCTCGAATGGCCTTGATGCTATCAGGAACAGGCTGTTCTGAAGAACTTCACCGAGGACTCCTCAACGATGGACGCTTTTGACCTTCCTTTTTTTCAACAACACCTGGTGTCGAACTTTGAGATCGGCCCCAGTCCACAAAAACATTTCAACATCTCACCCAAGTTAATTGGGCATACATACACGCACCCGCCCCTCCCCCTATCAACGCCTTCACCACTGCTTAATTCCTCCGGGGTTGTGGATGGCTGAGTAGCGCTTTATAGCGGCCCCAAATCCCACCTGTTGCGAGTTGTTGTGATTACATGTATCATGTTTATGTGTGCCATGTTTATGCTATGTGAAGTTTTTTTCCTCTGACTCAGTCTGGACCCCTCCTGAGGGTCCAGCCTTAGACTGATATTTTTTTTACTCTTCCCCCTTTCCCAATGTCACCTTTTTCCCACCTTTTTTTAAGGAGCGCCGTAAGTGGCTGATCCGTTGGCGGTGCGGTCTTGTCCCCTTGTAACGTATGTCTGCTCTTAGTGGGACTGTGCCGAAAATGAAATTTCAGTTCTTATGTGTCTTGTACATGTTAAAGAATGGACAACAATAAAGCATCTTGAATCTTGAATCTTGATAGTTTAGAGTGTATTGGTGCTAACATGAAGGTCCATTACTTCGCTCTGCAGCAGAATATATGCTGATTACCTTGCAGGTAGCAGCCATATGAATCATGGAAGGATCGGTGGGGGTGGAGAATGAAATGAATTTGCTGTCAGAGGGCATTAAAACAGCTTCTTGAAGGAATGTGTGCCAGAACAACGCGCAAACACACACATACTGAGCTGAGATTTGCAGTCTCATTAATAGTCTCATTAATGATCCCTATCTGTCTCCTTGCAGGGTGCAAGATAGTCAGCAGGGATCACGCCAGCACAGCACAGTCCATATAATATATAAAGAGGCGTTTTTAAATGAGAAAAAAAAGAATGGTGGGTATCAACCATTTAAATTAAATACCTGTAAAACTACACTATTCCTACTAATTTTGTATTGTGACTCCAGTTTGTCTGAAATGACAACATCACTAAGTCTAACTAACCTCCAAACTCGGGTTTACTCTATGTCCAAAGTTGTACAATTCAGAATTTGTACAAAAATATCTTTACAAATGTGCTTTTGAAGGTCCACAACAAATCAAGCATTGAAATTGTCTTCAAAATTATGCAAAATGCTAGAATATTGCATCTTACGAGACATTATTATTATTCTGGAAGCTAAATATAATTTTTAAAGGCTTGAAAATAGTAAAAAAAATGGCTGAAAAGCTATGGTATGGTATGGTCTTTATTGTCATTGCACAAGTACAACAAAATATTGTTTTCAGCACAAACCCGTTCAAGATTAGACGAACAAACAGTGTACAGGGTTACAGAACAAGAACGCTAATGGGTCGCCACAAGGCGCCCCATAAAAGATGGGAAATAGGTAGATGCTGGGGGAGGATGAGTAAAAATAAATCCCAGACTGGCTAGTCTGGATTGGGGAAAAAACTGCATAGCAAAGCACGTATACATATTACAACATACAACTCGAGACTTGCAACAGAGGTGAGGGAGTGGGGGCTATGGAGAGGGAGGCTGCTACTATTCAAGAACTGTCCAGCCATCCATCACTCCTTTTTCGTGGATGCATGTGTGTGTGTAAGCCTGCAGTGTGTCTCTGTTCCGCGACCTTGATGTTCTTGCAGCCGCCAGTTGGTCCAAAGTCAACAACAACAGGTGTGTCCATGAAAGACAAGAAGGATATTGTTGTGTCTTTTGCTGCACTGTCCTTTGGGAGAGTCTCAAAGCCAGGGAAAAAATCCAAGTTAGAATGTTTTGTATGCGAGTGAAAATAACATTTGCTTTTCACTCTAAATTGTCTAAATTGCAGGGCAGACGGTCCGATGTTATCTAAATCACAAAGTGTCCACAGTTCTGCCCGCATCCTCCAATCATTTGTGGTAGCTTTGGGGTACTTTGAAGACTGCCAGCAACTTCTAATTTGTCGACAAACCAGAGCAACGCTTACTCCAATCAGCAGCTGTCCTGTTGTCATAATTCCGAATAGGTGGATATCTTCACGTACTCGATTTTCGCCAGGCATGTGGCACTCCTTGTTCTACCAAGAGTCCATCATGTGTCCAGCAACAACCGCTCCGTCAAGACAGGCAGGTTACCCCAAACCCAAGATCTTGTCAATTTTGTTGAGAGGCCAGTTAATTAGTTGCATTGTTTAGATTTGGAGAGCAGTGCTAAAAGAGGCAACAAGAAAGTTAAGACAAGACAAGACAAAATAAGCAAGCAGGAGAGATATGGGAGAGGGAAGGGGAGCGTACGCCCTCAATGAGTGCCAATGAAAAATGTGCACACTTCGGGATGTTCCGATCAAGGTTGTATGCTGTCGATTCCCATATCAATCCATGAGTGAGAACGACCGATACAAATACTGATACCGATCACATGTACTAAGTGTACATTTAATGTATTCATGATGAGTGCTATTGACCGTTTAACAATATCAACTCCATATTTAAATTAGTTCCTAATTCTATTTATCTTTTATATTAGTTACATATAATTATTTGAGCAAAACAAAGTCAATAATACACAGTAACTAACAAAAGCAAACACTACTATCTACTACTCTTATAAATCATTGTGTTTTTTTCCCTCAAAGTCCTCCTGTGCCCAGGCAATTCGTCCCTGAGTTTATTCACTTTACGGAGGGCGGTATATTGTTTGTTTCCAACATAATCGTCCGATACTGATGGGTGGCCGATCGATCATCACATTTCTGGTATACATCCATCACTTCACAAACGACAGCCTAGATAAAAAATAGGCTTTGTCACACAACTTAAAATAAGCAATAAAGCTCTGCCAATTATCAGCTGCAGACGTGGATGTTGTGCGATTCATCATTTTGTTTTTCTTCAGCTGATAAACAAGTTGTATGTTTGCTATTTTATTCAGGCTGACTAAAAGTGTGTATTAAATATAATTGGTACTTATAAAAAATATTGACATTTTGCTTAAATATGTGTCCTGTTAAACCTCTGATGCTATCATAAGCCACTGATGCTATCATAAGCCACTATCGACCGGTGCAATGGACGTCGAGTGAATCTAGTTAATAATGTGAGAGTCCAGTCCATAGTGGGGCCAGCAGGGGATCATCTTGAGTGGAGACAAGTCAGCAGCGCACAGACGTCCCCAACTGATGCACAGATGAGTGGTCAACTCCGGGTCCCAACTTTGAACAGCTCATCTGTGGTCACCTAATAACCTCTCCACGCAGGAGAGGTGGGCAGAGCAGAAAAAGAGACGGCAGATCAACTGGTCTGAAAGGGGGTCTATTTAAAGGCTGGCGTATACAAATGAGTTTTAAGAAGGGACTTAAATACCGAACACAACCCTACGGACAATGCTAGACGATCCGTCTCTGCAGCCCGTCTGAAAGACACAACGTGTCTTAATGGTCCTGCATTCTTATCTTAGCCGAAGGAAATTATTCACAAAACAACCATCTTTGAGCTACCCTGAACAAGATAAGGAAATTCACCCGCAAATGTTGGTGCTCACCACTACCACGAAGGGCAGACATATTGGATCTCAGTGCTTTAAGCGCTTTTCTACCTGGAAGGCTCTTATCCTTACCATGTCCCGTCTCAGACACTTTGCATGTGTCAAGAGCTGGCATGTTGTGAAGTATGTACGATTCCAAAGATGCGGAGGACCTCAGGCAGCGTGCAGGTAAGAAGATTCTTTACTTACTGACAACACTAATCATAAAATGAGGACAATTGTGTAGCTGTTGCTCCTAACAGGAGGTAAACAAAGGATTCATGTGGTGCATACAACAAAAACACATTAAACACAGTCGAAAAATATGATGCAAATAAGAAATGATTGTGAGACCCCAAACACAGTGGATGAACTCATTCAGAGCAGGATTATGATCATTCAATGTGTGCAGCAGGAAATTTATGCTGAAGAAATGGAATGTGTCAAGGCCCAAAGAGACATCCCCAAGGATAGTTCGCTGAGGATGTTGGATCCTTTCATTGATAAAGATGCCCTATTGAGAGTTCGAGGACGCATACAAGAAGCACAGTTGTTAGGGTATGAAAAGAAAAAGCCCTTAATCATCCCTGAGCGGACTCTTTTTGCATTGCTGCTTGTGCAACATTACCATGTTGAGTCACAACATTAAAGGGGAACATTATCACCAGACCTATGTAAGCGTACCTTGATGTTGCAGAAAAAAGACCATATATTTTTTTAACCGATTTCCGAACTCTAAACGGGTGAATTTTGGCGAATTAAACGCCTTTCTATTATTCGCTCTCGGAGCGATGACGTCACAACGTGACGTCACATCGGGAAGCAATCCGCCATTTTCTCAAACACATTACAAACACCGAATCAAATCAGCTCTGTTATTTTCCGTTTTTTCGACTGTTTTCCGTACCTTGGAGACATCATGCCTCGCCGGTGTGTTGTCGGAGGGTGTAACAACACGAACAGGGACGGATTCAAGTTGCACCAGTGGCCTAAAGATGCGAAAGTGGCAAGAAATTGGACGAAATTTGTTCAAAATACGAGGGTGTGGGGAAAGCCGACGAAAATGGTCAGTCGTTTGCTCCGCACACTTTACCGACGAAAGCTATGCTACGACAGAGATGGCAAGAATGTGTGGATATCCTGCGACACTCAAAGCAGATGCATTTCCAACGATAAAGTCAAAGAAATCTGCCGCCAGACCCCCATTGAATTTGCCTGAGTGTGTGAGCAATTCAGGGACAAAGGATCTCGGTAGCACGGCAAGCGATGGCGGCAGTTTGTTCCCGCAGATGAGCGCGCTAAACCCCCTGCATGTCTTGGCTCACAACGCTTCTACCGTCCCTTATGCCACCGAAGATGATCAAGAGAAGAATATCGACCCTAGCTTCCCTGGCCTGCTGACATCAACTCCAAAACTGGACAGATCAGCTTTCAGGAAAAGAGAGCGGATGAGGGTATGTCTACAGAATATCTTAATTGATGAAAACTTTCTTCATTACTCGCGGTTTTATGTAAATTATTATACATAAACTGTGTTTACCAATAATTTAGCTTAAAAACATTACAACACTTTAAAACAAACACATACCAATCGTTGGTTAGAAGGCGATCGCCGAATTTGTCCTCGCTTTCTCCCGTGTCGCTGGCTGTCGTGTCGTTTTCGTCGGTTTCGCTTGCATACGGTTCAAACCGATATGGCTCAATAGCTTCAGTTTCTTCTTCAATTTCGCTTAAGCCGCTGAAATCCGAGTCTGAATCCGAGCTAATGTCGCTATACCTTGCTGTTCTATCCGCCATGTTTGTTTGTATTGGCATCACTATGTGACGTCACAGGAAAATGGACGGGTGTATATAACGATGGTTAAAATCAGGCACTTTGAAGCTTTTTTTAGGGATATTGCGTGATGGGTAAAATTTTGAAAAAAACTTCGAAAAATAAAATAAGCCACTGGGAACTGATTTTTAATGGTTTTAACCCTTCTGAAATTGTGATAATGTTCCCCTTTAAGGACGCCAATTTACTGAGGGAGTTTTCCACATAGCTGGCTACTGGATTGTAGGTGCCGAAAGGTTTAGAATGGAACCACCTTGCACACATGTTGGTGTCGATGTATTTGGACCCTGGACGGTCTCTGCACGATGTACAGAGAGAGTCCCGTGTTGTGGTTTCAAGGGATACTAGGCGGGGAGTGTTCTGCCTTACCAGGGTTATTTTATTAGTCAATATGTGTAGTTGTCAGTAATGACCCCCTGCTGGTGGATTGTAATAGCAGTCATTAACATCATTGTGTGTGACTCCAGCGAATGACATCATCAGTAAGCAACGGATCAGTCCTCCATGTCAGAGCCAGAGGAGAGCTCATGCCTTTTTTAACAGACATTGTTGTGTTCGGGGGCAGCACAGTGGCAGAGGGGTTAGTGCATCTGCCTCACAATATGAAGGTCCTGAGTAGTCTTGGGTTCAATCCCGGGCTCGGGATCTTTCTGTGTGGAGTTTGCATGTTCTCCCCGTGACTGCGTGGGTTCCCTCCGGGTACTCCGGCTTCCTCCCACCTCCAAAGACATGCACCTGGGGATAAGTTGATTGGCAACACTAAATTGGCCCTAGTGTGTGAATGTGAGTGTGAATGTTGTCTGTCTATCTGTGTTGGCCCTGTGATGAGGTGGCGACTTGTCCAGGGTGTACCCCGCCTTCCGCCCGATTGTAGCTGAGATAGGCTCCAGCGCCCCCCGCGACCCCAAAGGGAATAAGCGGTAGAAAATGGATGGATGGATGTTGTGTTCGGGCATTAGGAAGCATCATTGATTGGGTTTTATATTTTATTAACTTATTTGTATATTTCTACAGATTTGAGATGTTTGTAAGTTTATATAATGTTAAAATAGTGTATTCATATCAGCCACATGTTCTGACTAGCTTTCAGTAAAGAATTGTGCAGAATATATATTGTAACTAGCAACATTTTGCTTCCAGTTGTCAACTTATGGTATAATTGGAAATTAGTAGCACTGTGTTTTTTAGGTTAAAATATTTCAGGCTTCTTTTACTTTTATTGTAGCAGAAATTTGGACACCTTGTTAATTGTATCCTTTTTCTTTGTGATCTTGCCCCAAGTGGAGGAGTTCAAGTACCTCGGAGTCTTGTTCACGAGTGAGGGAAGAGTGGATCGTGAGATCGACAGATGGATCGGTGCGGCGTCTTCAGTAATGCGGACGCTGTATCGATCCGTTGTGGTGAAGAAGGAGCTGAGCCGGAAGGCAAAGCTCTCAATTTACCGGTCGATCTGCGTTCCTATCCTCACCTATGGTCATGAGCTTTGGGTTATGACCGAAAGGACAAGATCACGGGTACAAGCGGCCGAAATGAGTTTCCTCCGCCGGGTGGCGGGGCTCTCCCTTAGAGATAGGGTGAGAAGCTCTGCCATCCGGGAGGAGCTCAAAGTAAAGCCGCTGCTCCTCCACATCGAGAGGAGCCAGATGAGGTGGTTCGGGCATCTGGTCAGGATGCCACCTGAACGCCTCCCTAAGGAGGTGTTTCGGGCACGTCCGACCGGCAGGAGGCCATGGGGAAGACCCAGGACACGTTGGGAAGACTATCTCTCCCGGCTGCCCTGGGAACGCCTCGGGATCCCCCGGGAGGAGCTGGACGTAGTGGCTGGGGAGAGGGAAGTCTGGGCTTCCCTACTTAGGCTGCTGCCCCCGCGACCCGACCTCGGATAAGCAGAAGAAGATGGATGGATGGAGTTTTACTCTACTGCCAGTTGCCTCAATAAAGACAGTCAACTTGATACATTGCTCTCTGTGTGATAATTGGAGATGGAGTTTATCTGCCTGTCAATTTATGCAAAACAAATGAAGAAGACAGTACAGTCACCTATGTCATAATTGTGCTCAGCTGGTGACACGTTTTTAAACAGATACGCACAAGGATGCAACTTACCAGTCTTGGCAGTGAGTGAAGAGAGCACAACACCTATTTCAACACCTGAGGCATCTACCAACACCACAAACTGCTGATTGGAGTCGGAAGGGTGAGTACTGGAGCAGTGGTGAACTTTTCTTTCTGTTTGGCAAAGGCAGCCATTTGGTGTCCCTCTGCAGTAAAAACACTTTCTCTCTGTCCTTCTATTAACGCAGCTTTGAATGTATGTACTACGACGGATACTCTCCAAAATAACCTCTCTGTTTTCGAAGAAATACCATTAGATGAACTCTCGTGACACGTACACGGGACAAAATAAACATGTTTACTTGTACCACTTCCTGGGAAACTTATCAAGGAGCTGTTTGTAATACTAGGACCATCAGTGCTAAATATTATAAAACTATCACTTTCCTCTAATATTGTTTCCGTAGCATTCAAAATAGTGGTTATTCATCCTCTATTCAAAAGAACTAACATCCTAAACTACTGGCCGGTGTCCCCTCCCCCCTTATCTCTAAAATTCTCAAAAGAATTGTTGCACAGCAGCTAAATCAACACTTAGCATCTAAGAATCTCTGTGAACCCTTTCAGTATATATTTCCAGGGCATATCACTCCACTGAGACAGCCCTTGCAAAAGTGACTGATGATCTTGCTGCTTTCAATACCGTCGATCATAACATTCTGTTAAAACCTATCAAATCCCACATCGGTTTGTCAGACTTAGCCTTTTCTTGGTAACTCCCATCTTATTGAAAGGATGCGGCGCGTCTTCCATAACAACATGACCTCGGAGTATCTTTAAGTTCGGTTCTTGGCCCTACACTTTCACCTATTTGCTGACGCTAGAAGACATCATACGCAATTATGGTGTTAAAGGCCTACTGAAATGCGATTTTCTTGTTTAAACGGGGATAGCAGGTCCATTCTATGTGTCATACTTGATCATTTCGCGATATTGCCATATTTTTGCTGAAAGGTTTTAGTAGAGAACATCGACGATAAAGTTTGCAACTTTTGGTCGCTGATAAAAAAGCCTTGCCTGTACCGGAAGTAGCAGACGAGTAGCGTGACGTCACAGGTTGTGGAGCTCCTCAAATCTGCACATTGTTTACAATCATGGCCACCAGCGGCGAGAGCGATTCGGACCGAGAAAGCGACGATTTCCCCATTAATTTGAGCGAGGATGAAAGATTTGTGGATGAGGAAAGTGAGAGTGAAGGACTAGAGGGCAGTGGGAGCGATTCAGATAGGGAAGATGCTGTGACAGGCGGGTGGGACCTGATATTCAGCTGGGAATGACTAAAACAGTAAATAAACACTAGACATATACATATACTCTATTAGCCACAACACAACCGGACTTATATTTAATATGCCACAAATTAATACTGCATAACAAACACCTCCCCCCCTCCCGTCCATATAACCCGCCAATACAACTCAAACACCTGCACAACACACTCAATCCCACAGCCCAAAGTACCGTTCACCTCCCCAAAGTTCATACAGCACATATATTTCCCCCAGCCAAGCGATCAAATGTTTGGAAGCCGCAGCTGCATGCGTACTCACGGTACCATGTCTGCGTATCCAACTCAAAGTCCTCCTGGTAAGAGTCTCTGTTGTCCCAGTTCTCCACAGGCCAATGGTAAAGCTTGACTGTCATCTTTCGAGAATGTAAACAATGAAACACTGGCCGTGTTTGTGTTGCTGAAGTCGGCCGCAATACACCGCTTCCCAACTACAGCTTTCTTCTTTGCTGTCTCCATTGTAGATTGAACAAATTGCAAAAGATTCACCAACACAGATGTCCAGAATACTGTGGAATTTTGAGATGAAAACAGACGACTTAATAGCTGGCCACCATGCTGTCCTAAAATGTCCTCCACAATCCGTGACGTCACGCGCTGACGTCATCATACCGAGACGTTTTCAGCAGGATATTTTGCGCGAAATTTAAAATTGCACTTTAGTAAGCTAACCCGGCCGTATTGGCATGTGTTACACTGTTAAGATTTCATCATTGATATATAAACTATCAGACTGCGTGGTCGGTAGTAGTGGGTTTCAGTAGGCCTTTAACTTTCACTGTTCTGCTGATCACATGACTCTACATGCCCCTAAAGCTGACTAACACGCCAGATTGTAGTCATTTGGAGGCGTGCCTAAATGAAATCAAACAATGGAAGTCAAGCAACTTTTTGCATCTTAACGCTAAGAAAATGGAAATGTTGATTATCAGTCCTGCTCGACACCAGCACTTATTTAAGGATACCATCTACAAAGCCACTCGGTAAATAATCTCAGTATAAATTTCAACCCAACTCTCTCATTTGAGTCACACATTAGGAGTGTTACTATAACAGCCTTCTTTCATCTCCGTAATATCGCTAAAATCTGTCCCATTTTGTCCACCAGCTGAGCTGAGATCATTATTCATGCGTTCGTTACATTTCTTCTCAAATACTGTAACATATTATTTTTCGGGTCTCCCCATGTGTAACATTAAAATATTACAGTTGGTAAAAAATGCGGCTGCGAGACTTTTGACAAGAACAAGAAAGTTTGATCATATTACGCCTATACTGGCTCACCTGCACTGGCTTCCTGTGCACTTAAGATGCGACTTTAAGGTTTTATGACTCACGTATAAAATATTAAACTGTCTAGCTCCATCCTATCTTGCTGATCGTATTGTACCATATGTCCCGGCCATAAATCTGCATTCTAAAAACTACGGCTTATTAATGATTTTCAGAGCCCAATTTGGGCTCCAATACTCTGGAACGCCCTACAGTTAACAATAACAGTAACAGTTAGAGATGTTACCTCAGTAACTCATGCATATACCCTAGCCTTTAAATCTGCCATTTCTCTTTTCTGCTCTACCACCTTCTCCTGAGGATGAGGATGAGGAAGCGCTAGCTGTTCCAAGTCAAGACCAGAGGTGGACCTTCCTAAGCTTTCTCATTGTTCCCATTGAGTCGAGGATGTTGGTGTGGTTTATTGTGAAGCCCTTTGAGCAGGGGTCCCCAAACTACGGCCCGCGGGCAGCATCCAAAATCAAGCCCGCGGGAAGTTCCATGTATAAATTAAAATTAAAATAAAAAATTAAAAAATTAAAAAACTATTTTTTTCTGTCTTTTCTTATCCACTTTGTACCGCTTGCTACTCACGGTGTCTCCTAGCCGCTCAGGCAAATCATATTGTCTAAAAATGCATTTTCTCATCGATAACGTGACATCATCGCAAAGTGTGCTTTATATATCTAATATCCATCCATCCATCCATCCATCCATCCATCCATCCATTTTCTTCCGCTTATCCGAGGTCGGGTCGCGGGGGCAGCAGCCTAAGCAGGGAAGCCCAGACTTCCCTCTCCCCAGCCACTTCGTCCAGCTTCTCCCGGGGGATCCCGAGGCGTTCCCAGGCCAGCTGGGAGAGATAGTCTTCCCAACGTGTCCTGGGTCTTCTCCGTGGCCTCCTACCGGTCGGACGTGCCCTAAACACCTCCCTAGGGAGGCGTTCGGGTGGCATCCTGACCAGATGCCCGAACCATATATACATATATATATATATATATATATATATATATATATATATGTATATATATATATATATATATATATATATATATATATATATATATATATATATATATATATATATATATATATACATATATATATATATGTATATATATATATATATATATATACAGCCCGGCCCCCGGCCAAATTGTTTTAACCCAATGCGGCCCCCGAGTCAAAAAGTTTGGGGACCCCTGCCTTTGAGGCATTTGTTCAAGGGCTGTATAAATACATTTTTGATTTTTATTTGATTTAATGATTCTGCGTATGCGCTCTTCTTAGGTAAGTGGAGTCAGGCCTTATTGCATGGTTTCTTCCAATGACAGCATGAGAGATGGCACAAAAAATAATTTAAAAAGTGAGGTCTACACCACTTTCACAGTTATCACTTTTATACGCACTCTTAGTAAAACACCCGCATAACACCTACTAAGAGTACTCACAATTTTGTATTTTGTGCACGCTATTTAGCATGGTTGTTGGACTCTAGTAGATCATGCCATATGTTTTTAACTCTAATATATAGGGATGTCCGATAATGGCTTTTTGCCGATATCTGATAATCCGATATTGTCCAACTCTTTAATTACCGATACCGATATCAACCGATACCGATATCAACCGATATATACAGTCGTGGAATTAACACATTATTATGCCTAATTTGGACAACCAGGTATGGTGAAGATAAGGTACTTTAAAAAAATAAGATAAATAAATTAAAAATGTTTTCTTGAATAAAAAAGAAAGTAAAACAATATAAAAACAGTTTCATAGAAACTAGTAATTAATGAAAATTAGTAAAATTAACTTTTAAATGTTAGTACTATTAGTGGAACAGCAGCACGCACAATCATGTGTGCTTACGGACTGTATCCCTTGCAGACTGTATTGATATATATTGATATATAATGTAGGAACCAGAATATTAATAACAGAAAGAAACAACCCTTTTGTGTGAATGAGTGTGAATGAGTGTAAATGGGGGAAGGAGGTTTTTTGGGTTGGTGCACTAATTGTAAGTGTATCTTGTGTTTTTTATGTTGATTTAATTTAAAAAAAAAAAAAAAAAAAAAAACATATCGATAATAAAAAAAACCTGATACCAATAATTTCCGATATTACATTTTAACGCATTTATCGGCCGGTAATATCGGCAGAGATCTCTACTAATATACATTGACTAACTGCTTTTTACTCTTGCATGATATTTAAGAGTGTTAACACATAACAACATTTTCTGTACAGTAATACATATTTGATGGTAGCCGTTGTTTGACCCTGGAACAGATTATTTGCACTGCTAATATTTCCTATGGGAAAATTGTTGTAAAATAAATAAGAAGGAAATAAAATTGCTATTGGTCCACCCCCTGCCCTCTATGCGGAGTGGCCAATGAATATCCAACAAATTGCAAAATGGCATACAATGAAAAGCCAAGTTGTTTCATGTAAATTTCTTTCACGAGCTGCTTTTCCCCCACACTGCGCCCGTCTGCACGTTTGCCACAATTAAACCCAAACACAAAAACTTCCCATAAATCATCTCTCGCGCTCTCATTTGTTCTCTTTATTCCTTCCTCACGCTTATAATATCCCCCTGGCCCCCTTACTTGCACTGCACCTTACACAAACACACCTCCAATAAATTGTGGCACGCGTAATTACAAAGAACCCGCCGGTAAATTTAAAATCCATTTACATTTAGATTACGAAATATTTCACTTCTTCCTATTTGCCACAGCGGGGGACCGATGTGAGCCACGGATGGTGGCCATTTGCCCTCACACAACTGTTTTTGCCATTTTTATATCGTTGCTGGTGTGTGTGCACACATAAGTACACAAGCAAGTGAAGGGAGATTGAACATATGCTTCCTATCAAATGTACACGCACACACACACACACACACACAGACACACACACACACACACACACACACACACACACACACAAGCACACACACACACAAGCACACACACACACAAGCACACTCACACACACACACACACATTCTCAAGCTGTGCAAACACTTAGAAGAGCAGACACTCATAAATGGGATCTCTCAAGCTCACTAACACACACTGAACAATACATTGCAGTGTTGACCAGCACTGTGATGGTAAGCATGTATGACGCCGGTGCAGTCTCATTTTACTGTCCACATGTTTGTGTGCACACATATGGCTGCCCTTCATCGCTGATATTTTTTTTTGTATCAATATAAACTGTCAATGCCAGATTAGGGTTGTACGTATACCGAAATTTGTATAGTACCGTGATACTAATGAATCATATTCGGTACTATACCGCCTTTAAAAAGTACCGGTCCCCCACCAATTGTCGTTGTCACGTCGTGTCATGCAGAGGAGCATGTTCGACAGTGCACAATCACCGAGTACTAACAAGCAGACACAGTGTGTAGACAGAAAAGGGAGAACATAAAAATTTGGGCTTATTAACCAAAGATAAAGGTGAAGCTATAACACTGAAATGCCCACTGGAAGAGGTACTTTAAGACATGACTTGCTAGCTAGCGGCTGATGTCTGTCCGCAGTCAGCAGTGTTGGAACTACTTCACTAATCCTTGTCTTCATCAAGAACGTTTATTTCAAGTATCAACCCTGTAGGATGACTGATAGCTAAACGTGCTCCACTATTTACCGCAGCACACCGGAGTCATGATAATTGCTGTGATAAAGACTTAGACTTAAAGGCCTACTGAAATGCGATTTTCTTATTTAAACGGGGATAGCAGGTCCATTCTATGTGTCATACTTGATCATTTCGCGATATTGCCATATTTTTGCTGAAAGGATTTAGTAGAGAACATCGACGATAAAGTTCGCAACTTTTCGTCGCTGATAAAAAAGCCTTGCCTGTACCGGAAGTAGCAGACGATATGTGCATGACGTCACAGGTTGTGAAACTCCTCACATCCGCACATTGTTTACAATCATGGCCACCAGCAGCGAGAGCGATTCGGACCAAGAAAGCGACGATTTCCCCATTAATTTGAGCGAGGATGAAAGATTTGTGGATGAGGAAAGTGAGAGTGAAGGACTAGAGGGCAGTGGGAGCGATTCAGATAGGGAAGATGCTGTGAGAGGCGGGTGGGAACTGATATTCAGCTGGGAATGACTAAAACAGTAAATAAACACAAGACATATATATACTCTATTAGCCACAACACAACCAGGCTTACTTTTAATATGCCACAAATCAATCCTGCAAACAAACACCTCCCCCCTCCCGTCCATATAACCCGCCAATACAACTCAAACACCTGCACAACACACTCAATCCCACAGCCCAAAGTACCGTTCACCTCCCCAAAGTTCATACAGCACATATATTTCCCCAAAGTCCCCAAAGTTACGTACGTGACATGCACATAGCGGCACGCACGTACGGGCAAGCGATCAAATGTTTGGAAGCCGCAGCGTACTCACTGTACCGCGTCTGTGCATCCAACTCAAAGTCCTCCTGGTAAGAGTATCTGTTGTCCCAGTTCTCCACAGGCCAATGGTAAAGCTTGACTGTCATCTTCTGGGAATGTAAACAATGAAACACCGGCTGTGTTATCCGGCACAACAGTCAGGGGGTGCATTCTACGGCGGGGGTGAGTTATCCGGCACAACACCTGCCGCAATACACCGCTTCCCACCTACAGCTTTCTTCTTTGCTGTCTCCATTGTTCATTGAACAAATTGCAAAAGATTCACCAACACAGATGTCCAGAATACTGTGGAATTTTGCGATGAAAACAGACGACTTAATAGCTGGCCACCATGCTGTCCCAAAATGTCCTCTAACAATCTGTGACGTCACACGCAGGCGTCATCATACCGTGACGTTTTCAGCAGGATATTTTGCGCGAAATTTAAAATTGCTTTTTAGTAAGCTAACTGTCGGTATTGGCATGTGTTGCAATGTTAAGATTTCATCATTGATATATAAACTATCAGACTGCGTGGTCGGTAGTAGTGGGTTTCAGTAGGCCTTTAGACTTTCTTTTTACTGTCATTCAAATTTGAACTTTACAGTACAGATAAGAACGAAATTTTGTTGCATTAACTCATGGTAATGCAGGATAAAAAAGCAATAAGGTGCATATATAAATAAATAAATAGGTTACTGTACAGATAAATATATTGCACTTTTGCATATGCATCCAGGTTTATGGATGTATGTTATATTGTCTTTTTTATTCCAGCGAGTTAATCCATTTTGGGGGGAGTTGAGGGGATAGTTATGATGCGTTCAAGAGTCTTACGGCCTGAGGGAAGAAGCTGTTACAGAACCTGGAGGTTCTGCATCGGAGGCTGCGGAACCTCTTTCTAGAGTCCAGCAGTGAAAACAGTCCTTGGTGGGGGTGGGGGGTCTTTGCATATTTTCTGAGCCCTGGTCAGGCAGCGGCTTTTTGCGATCTCCTGGATAGGAGGAAGAGGAGTCCTGATGATCTTTTCCGCCGTCCTCACCACTCTCTGGGGAGACTTCCAGTCTGAGGCATTTCAGGCTCCAGTCCAGACAGAGATGCTGTTGGTCAGCAGGCTCTCTATAGTGCCTCTGCATGCGCTGCTGAGCTCTTTTTACAAGAGTGTGTAGGGACCAGGTTATATTGTCAGTTATCTGCACCCCAGGAACTTGGTGCTGCTTACTATCTCCACTGCTGTGCCGTTGATGAAGAAAACTTGTCTATAGATGACAAAGACAAGACAATAATTCATTATGACCTCTCCTTGACCAATAATACGATCATCTTTACTTTATACACACTAATCATATGTGAATGAAGTGCATACGTAGTCGACAGCCACACATGTCACACTAAGGGAGGCAGTATGAACAACGTCAATAATGTCATAAATATGTGCCATACAGTGAAATCACACTTGACAACAATAGCATACACATTTTGAGAGAATATTTGCAGCGCGACACAACATAAACACTACAGAACAAATTCCTAGAATTCCCTGCAGCACCAACTCTTCTGAGACGCTACAATAAAAACAAACGCCATTGGTGGATCTACACCTAACATCCACCGTAATGATACCACGTACAGGAGCTATCTAGTCGATACTACTATGATTACATCGATATTTTTTAGCATCACAAAATCTTTTTATGTTTTTCAATGTTTTTATTTTATGTTTATAAACTCAGGAAATATGTCCCTGGACACATGAGGACTTTGAATATGACCATATGCCTGATCCTGTAACGACTTGGTATCGGATCGATACCCAAATTTGTGGTATCATCCAAAACTAATGTAAATTATGTAACAACAGAAGAATAAGTGATTGTTACATTTGAACAGAAGTGTAGCTAGAACTTGTTAAAACAGAAAATAACCAGATATTAACAGTAAATGAGTAAGTAGATTAATAATTAATTTTCTACCACTTGTCCTTAATCATTTTGACAAAATAATAGAATGATAAATGACAATACGTGACTGCATTTGTCAGCAGGTGAATTAGGAGCCTTTGTTTGTTTACTTACTACTAAAAAAACATCATAGCCATAGCACACATAAACATGTGTGTAAGAGGGAAACATCAAAGATCGACATTAAATACATTAAAATAGCATAGCTGATGCAACCAGCCACTTCTACACACTTAGACTTAGACTTGGACTTAGACTTCCTTTTTATTGTCATTCAGATTTGAACTTTACAGCACAGATAACAACAAAATTCGTTACATAAGCTCATGGTAGTGCAGGATAAAAAAGCAAAAAGGTGCATATATAAATAAATAAATATATATAAATTATATATATATATATATATAAAATAAATAAATATGTATAAATATATATAAATAAATGAATAGATTACTGCCACAAAAGTAAAACAGCAACAACAACAAAATAACACATACACTGTGATGGCCTCTGCGGTGTTCCACGCCATCGTCTCTTGGGGTGGGGGGAGCATGGCCAGAGACAGGAGCAGACCCAACAAAGCAATCAAGAGAGCCGACTCTACCCACGGCCACCCACCAATTCTCGGCAAGAGTCCAGTCCGCACGGATGAGCGAGGATACGTCCAAGGAGACCGAGGTGTCCGATACCTGCTCATAAAGTCCCTTTTCGTGTTTTCGGCTGTTATTGGAATTGAAAGACTCTTACCTGCGCCCTGTCTGTCTTTCCGCAGCCTAGTAACGTGACCACCGCAACAATGCAACCCGAACGCAACAGAGACCATTCGATTCAGAATCGATTCTTAATTTAACACATATCTTAAATCAAATTGATTCTCGTAATGTATCATTTGGTATAAAAATTGTAATACAATCTTTTCAAAACAGGTTAGAGTTTACAAAACCTCGTCTTGGTTGCTGAATAATACATGGAGATGGCCTAAAAATGTATTCTTAAGAAGACACTCCAAAAATTAGATTTTTGGAAATTATGAATTAATTTAGAATCGGCTTAAATAGGAATCGTGATTCGGATGAGAACCGATTTTTTGAGCACACCTAGAAGTAATCTGTTCCAAACTTGAATATGTCCCAACCTTGAAAACTTTATAAAATAACAGTTTAACACAAGTGGAAAAATGTTGAAGTGATAAATATGCTGATGCTCAAAGAAGATATTGTGACGCCAAAAGAGCGGAAGTATTGCGACATCTTTGGAGTCTTACTGCTTTCAATGTCAGACTACATAATTTATTGTATAAACGTTTGCAGTTTCTATTTCTTCTCTGCTCACATTTTTTTTCTCTTATAAAGTAAAATATTTAATAGCCACTCGGAGTAAGCTCAGGGATTGTGTGACATCGGTATTGACGCTAACACTTTCTGCAACTCTCAAGGTATTTTTTTTAAACATTTACTCGACTTTTACAAAGTCAGAGGAATTGTGATGTTCCACAGTGCAGTTTATTGCATATACCTTGCTTGATCATACAATAATAATACTCATGTACATATGCATTTACAATGTGATATCCTCAGTATTCAACAATTTCGTCATTGTCGTGTGTTAAGACAAAACAAAAATGTAAGCATGTGCTTGTTAACATTTAAGGTGTTAAACTTACACTATAATGCAAATTGGACTTTGGCTATTGTAATAATAATAATATGTGCAAAGAACTTGTTTTTGAGCACGAAGGGTGGGAAAAATCTATCACCTTCTTAATTTGTTTGCTCTACTTTGGAGTGAAGAGGCGCTTGTGAAGTTGTGGGTATTCCTGGCGTCATGAGGGAAAAACCTCCTTTCTCACAAAATGAAACCACCTCTGACCCATTACGCAATGAGCCATCATCGTTTAGATGCACACCACTTTACAGAACAAGGAAAAAACAATTAAATCAAAGTTTTCTCTACATATCTTAAAATATAAGGCACAAACTATCCCTCAATCAGCTATAGACGTGGCAGTGGTTAATTACCATATTTTTGGACTATATGCACTTAAAATCCTTAAATTTTCTCAAAAATCAATACAGTGCACCTTATAACCCGATGTGCCTAATATACGTATTCATTCTGGTTGTTCCTACCGACCTCATAGTAAATGGGTTATACAAACCCCGTTTCCATATGAGTTGGGAAATTGTGTTAGATGTAAATATAAACGGAATACAATGATTTGCAAATCATTTTCAACCCATATTCAGTTGAATATGCTACAAAGACAACATATTTAATGTTCAAATTGAAAAACATTTTTTTTTTTTTTGCAAATAATCATTAACTTTAGAATTTGATGCCAGCAACACGTGACAAAGAAGTTGGGAAAGGTGGCAATAAATACTGATAAAGTTGAGGAATGCTCATCAAACACTTATTTGGAACATCCCACAGGTGTGTAGGCTCATTGGGAACAGGTGGGTGCCATGATTGGGTATAAAAGTAGATTCCATGAAATGCTCAGTCATTCACAAACAAGGTTGGGGCGAGGGTCACCACTTTGTCAACAAATGCGTGAGCAAATTGTTGAACAGTTCAAGAAAAACCTTTCTCAAACAGCCATTGCAAGGAATTTAGGGATTTCACCATCTACGGTCCGTAATATAATCAAAGGGTTCAGAGAATCTGGAGAAATCACTGCATGTAAGCAGCTAAGCCCATGACCTTCGATCCCTCAGGCTGTACTGCATCAACAAGCGACATCAGTGTGTAAAGGATATCACCACATGGGCTCAGGAACACTTCAGAAACCCACTGTCAGTAACTACAGTTGGTCGCTACATCTGTAAGTGCAAGTTAAAACTCTCCTATGCAAGGCGAAAACCGTTTATCAATAACACCCAGAAACGCCGTCGGCTTCGCTGGGCCTGAGCTCATCTAAGATGGACTGACACAAAGTGGAAAAGTGTTATGTGGTCTGACGAGTCCACATTTCAAATTGTTTTTGGAAACTGTGGACCTTGTGTCCTCCGGACCAAAGAGGAAAAGAACCATACTGATTGTTCTAGGCGCAAAATTGAAAAGGCAGCATGTGTGATGGTATGGGGGTGTATTAGTGCCCAAGACATGGGTAACTTACACATCTGTGAAGGCGCCATTAATGCTGAAAGGTACATACAGGTTTTGGAGCAACATATGTTGCCATCCAAGCAACGTTACCATGGACGCCCCTGCTTATTTCAGCAAGACAATGTCAAGCCACGTGTTACATCATTGTGGCTTCATAGTAAAAGAGTGCGGATACTAGACTGGCCTGCCTGTAGTCCAGACCTGTCTCCCATTGAAAATGTGTGGCGCATTATGAAGCCTAAAATACCACAACTGAGACCCCCGGACTGTTGAACAACTTAAACTGTAAATCAAGCAAGAATGGGAAAGAATTCCACCTGAGAAGCTTAGAAAATGTGTCTCCTCAGTTCCCAAACGTTTACTGAGTGTTGTTAAAAGAAAGGCCATGTAACACAGTGGTGAACATGCCCTTTCCCAACTACTTTGGCACGTTTTGCAGCCATGCAATTCTAAGTTAATTATTATTTGCAAAAAGAAAATAAAGTTTATGAGTTTGAACATCAAATATATTGTCTTTGTAGTGCATCCATTGAATATGGGTTGAAAAGGATTTGCAAATCATTGTATTCCATTTATATTTACATCTAACACAATTTCCCAACTCATATGGAAACGGGGTTTGTATATATATATAGCGTTTTTCTACCTTAAAAACCTCAACACTATTTTAGTTGGTACATGGTGTAATTATAAGTGTGCCCATTAGATGGCAGTCAAACAATATATATATGTGAACTGCAGGCTGATGCCTGTTCAATAAATTATGCTATACAATGGCACCATGCATAGACAAACATACACTGTGGTGGCTTCACCAGTGCTCCACGCCATTGTCTACTTTGGTGGGGTTGTGTGAGGGGGCAGCATTGCCAGAGACAAGAACAGACCCATCAAAGCAACCAGGAAAGCTGACTTTGTCCTTGGCTGTCCACTAGCTCTCTGCCAATGTCCAAAATATGTATTATTTGTTGCTCATTTTGTTGTTTTCCGTTGTGTTTTACTTTCGTAGCTGTATGTATAAATGACACCGCGGAAGTGGCAGTGGTTGCATCAGCTTTGTGCTCCTTTAATGTCTTTTATGTTCTTTGTTGTTTTTTTTATATTTTCCTTTTGTTTTCATTTGTGTTTGTAGCTTATTTTTTGTGGACTTTTTGCGTTTGCACTGTAGCCACATAATTAAATAAATAAAGTCTGTCATATACTATCCGAGCAAGAAGCAAGCAACACCAAAATAATATAGAACACTATGTTCACCACCTGGGAGGTGAGGGGAGAAGTTAGCAGCAGCGGTGGCCGTGCCCGGGAATCATTTGGTGATTTAACCCCCAATTCCAGTGACAGTCATTGGAACTTTAACTTTAACTTTTACACATGGCACTCAAAAATCCATCGCATTTTTTTCTAATACGACTTTGGTAAGCTACAAAGCCTCACCATAGCCTGATGTACTGTTCTTTAACATATGGGTATTAAGGACCCCAAAATGGCGGCAATTAGGAGAATTATTAGCTTTTTTGATTAGTAGATTGCACAGTACAGTACATATTCCGTACAATTGACCACTGAATGGTAACACCCGGATAAGTTTTTCAACTGCTGGCGTTTTGTTTCGCAACATTATGCAAAACCAACTTTTCTTACCTATTGGTGCCTGCTGATGTGTGTTGGCAATCTGCATAAATCCCGAAAATTTGAGCGCATTGTCTTCCCCGTAGTCAATAAGCTCCTTCTTTTGCTCTATCATCTTGTTGTGGGGCATGCATCTTCCGCTGTTGTCATTTCTAATACAAAGTAGCGTACAGTTCTAACTTATATATGTATGGAAGCTCGCTAGGGAAGCACTAAAAACTATCGGTACAACAAAGAAGACGCTGTTGAGTCCTGTGAATAAAACGGCCCACAAATGGTGCATTGTGATGAGATGGTCAGAAAGCGGCTTGAAGATGGTCTGCAAAACATAATCTAGGCAACATATTAACCAAAGAACCACCATTACATGTTATGTAAAGAAGAAAGAAGTGTTTTAAATGTAGAAAAAAAAAATCATAATACAACCCCTTTAATGTGCCTTTTGTATGAAATTACACCTGAATATACTGGCTCATTGGCAGTGCGCCTTTTAATCCGGTGTGCCCTATGGTCGAAAAATACGATGGATCATGTTAGTTTTTTGTAGTTACCGTTAGGGATATGTACCGAGTACCAGTATTTTTAGATACCGGTTCCTAATTGTGTCGGTCTAAGCGAAGCATTAAAAATTCTGGACTCATGATACTGCTATCAGTACTTTTTTTTATCCAGCTGATGGTCATAATTATGACACACGCGCTGTCACATTCATTCGGGTGCCACTGCAAAGCATAAAAAAAGACACGGAGGAAAAGCCAATCGAAGTCAAACTTTTACCGCCCCACTTTAGGTCACACGATACGTTGAATAAACAGAATCATAGATTTACGTGTCATTGTAATCACATACAAAATTAATGTTCGCTAAAAACAAAATGTAAATGCGGAAAGTCGCAGAAATTGGTGTAAAGTGACTTAGATGCTGCCATTGTGAGGAAAAGAGGAAATCACGTTTATCATGCACTTGACAAACACTCACCTCCAGTCAGGGTCCAGCTCTCTATACACGGCAGCCCTAAATGGTGCCCCTTCTGGGGTAATTTCTGTGGACACACGGCCTCCTCAAACTAACTATAAAATACATTTCCCACTTCTGTGTCAGGTGATGTGTTTCTTTTGCTAACATGTTTACTTGTTGCCATAAAGCTAAGTGAAAAACACCTGCTACTACTGCAACCAGTTGTGGACGTGACCACCAATTAAACATCTTCATTGGTAAGTTCATAACTTGAAAACTTCCCCTCACCTGCGACTGATTGGCAGCCTGGCCACACCTGGTGTCAATCAGCTGGCTGCTATTTATGCCTGCCTCGCCCTCCAGTCAGTGCTCGAGGATTTTTTGCTTCCCCTTGTTATCCTGTCTCCTGTTTCCTGTTATCCTGTCTCCGGATATCCTATTAAAGTCATGTTTTCCTGCAACACGCCTGCCATCTCTGCATCTTGGGGTTCACCACCAACAATTCACGACAGATTCCTCGAGCCAAATACGAACCACGCAGAGAGTTGGTGGGCTGTCTGGATGAAACAAATGGCTGCTTGGGAGAAAGCCGCTGACAAGAAGTGTGCCCACATGGTCTCTTTGGTGGACAAGCTCTGTGGCTTGAGTGCGGCGCGAACTGGTTCCTCTGCTACCTTCCACCCGTACCTGTCGTCCGTGGGAGGGGGCCGGCCAGTGTCAGCAGGACCCTCAACCCCCCAGGTCCCTCCTCGCTCTGCCAGCCTTACTTATGACATCTTGGATCCGTGCCTTGTGGGGGGGTGGCTACCGGAGTGAGAAGTTTCTATGCCGCTGGACAAAGCTCAAACAAAGTCTCGTTGTTCATGTATGACTTAAGTGTTTTTATGACAATGACAATAAAGAAATTGATTGATTGATTGATTGATTGAATTGATTGAAGTAGCTGTGCCTCCCCAGCTGCACAGCTACTTCTCACTCCGGTGGGCCTGCAGTCGCCACCATCATGTCCGGTGGGCTTGCAGACGCCGCCATCCTCTTTGGTGGGCCGGCAGACGCAGCCATCATCCCCAGGGGGCCTGCAGACGCCATCCTCTCCTCCTGCTGTACAGCAGCCATTGTTGTCGCCTGCTGATCTGGCTCTTCTCACGCCAACAGATGAGCCGCCTGCTTCTGTAGTGGAATTTCTGACCTTACATTCTGACCTGACCTTATATGTGGGTTATAGTTGAACGAGTGGTCGGTCTGACCATTCTACAAAATGTTTTGATTGTTTGTTATGGCTAAAGGATTCAATGAGTTTGCAGAATAAGCAGGTCCAAAAACAACATGAGGAAAACAGATAAATGGCCAGTCGACCAAGCCTATGTGTGATTTGCATGATTCTCGAATTATCCAACTCCTCCGGAAGACGTTGTCTGTTTCATGGGCAATTCAATCCAACTTTGTACTTTTTGATTATGGGTAAATAAAACTTTTGTACTAAATTCACTTTTGTTGCTGTTTAAGATTCGGACCATCCACTACACTTCTCTGGCTCCTCCCACCACGTCGACATCGTCATCAGCGGCTCCTTTCACGGCGTCGCCAGCTTCTTTGTCTCCACGTCCTCCTGCTTTCCGGAAAGCCATCAGACGCCCACATGCGTCCTCCTCATCGGCCGTTCCGTGGCCCCCCGCCTCGCCATATGCAGCAGCGTTCAACGCGTCGCCGCCAACTGACTCTTCCTCGCTGGCTGCGGAGACACAAGGCTTGGCGACCCACTGCCAAGTCCTCCCTCCGCCCTCCCGTGACTTTGGACTTATACTGGGGTTTTTTTCTACCTTGGGATGTCTAGAATCCGTCCCTGAAAGCAATTGCTGCCAAAGGTACATGAACAAAGTAATGAACAAAGGCTGTGAATACTTATGTGCATGTGATTTTTGTATATCAAATGAATTTGCAAAAAAAAATTCAAACTTCACATTGTCATTATGGGGTATTTTGTGTAGAATGTTAAGGACAACAATTGATATTATTTTTTGTAATAATGTAAAATAAAATGTGGAAAAAGTGAAGCACTGACTACTTTCCGGATGCACTGTAAGCACGTATTATACTGTGATTGTGATTAATCAGGTTGAAACAGTTAATTGGACAGCACTAATTTTAATTCAATATTGAGTATTTGTACAGTTCTTATGGCATCATAATCTCATAATTTTGAGTAAAGAAAGCAACAGAGGTTGAAATTGGTAAACCCACCACAGGCACAGACAAAAATAGCTCGTTAGCATTAAAACTACAGACAAAAGCTACTTGTTCCCAGTATGACTTACAAAAGCTATTTTAAGCTGTCGAGAAATTCCATCATAAAAGGATAGACTTTGTCCAACACATTTCAAAAACACCATTGTGTGACCTATGAGATTTAAAAATATTGCTGAAAATTACTGTAATATGGGACTTCTAAAAGTGTGTGAAATCCCATTGTAGGGTAAAAGATTGTTGACAACTATACTGACGAGGTAGAACAACTCTTAATATCCATTCAAGTAAAATGCACAGTATGAGAAAATCCACATGTTGGGTGGGATAGATTGTGGTCTCCAATCATACACTTACGGGCAGACATGTTTGATCATTAACACACTCTGGATCATAATACAGAGTCCGACGCAATATGCACCCCAAGTGTAATATTTCTGCAGCTTACAAGCAGAGAGGAGAAGGGAAGAGCGCCAGAGGCAGCAACTGGGGAAAACAGATACCGCCATTACGTTTGCCTTCTCTCGCATTTTCTTCTCCTCTGTCTCCATGTCTCCCACCCACAGAGCCAGCGCACCCCCCCTGCAAAAAAAAAAACCCTGCCTCCCTCCTTCCCACCTCTCTATATACTGCATCACTTCCAGCAGTAATGAGTGCAGTGAGAGAAGAGAACGAGCAACAAAGAGAGGGGATACTTCAGGGAATTAAAAAGTGTTTAAAACATACATAAAGTTTTCCTCTTGTAAATGATCTGTGCAAACACACCCCCACTTCCCGCTTACTCAGCTATAAGTATAACCTTAAGGTACCCAATCAACTTGCTCTACTGTATATGACTTCTTTAAAGGCCTACTGAAACCCACTACTACCGACCACGCAGTCTGATAGTTTATATATCAATTATGAAATCTTAACATTGCAACACATGCAAATACGGTCGGGTTAGCTTACTAAAGTGCAATTTTAAATTTTACGCGAAATATCCTGCTGAAAACGTCTCGGTATGATGACGCCTGCGCGTGACGTCACGGATTGTAGAGGACATTTTGGGACAGCATGGTGGCCAGCTATTAAGTCGTCTGTTTTCATCGCAAAATTCCACAGTATTCTGGACATCTGTGTTGGTGAATCTTTTGCAATTTGTTCAATGAACGATGGAGACAGCAAAGAAGAAAGCTGTAGGTGGGAAGCGGTGTATTGCGGCCGACTTCAGCAACACAAACACGGCCGGTGTTTCATTGTTTACATTCCCGAAAGATGACAGTCAAGCTATACCATTGGCCTGTGGAGAACTGGGACAACAGAGACTCTTACCAGGAGGACTTTGACTTGGATGCGCAGACACGGTACCGTGAGTACGCATGCAGCTGCGGCTTCAAAACATTTGATCCCTTGCCCGTACGTGCGTGCCGCTATGTGCATGTCACGTACGTAACTTTGGGGACTTTGGGGAAATATATGTGCTGTATGAACTTTGGGGAGGTGAACGGTACTTTGGGCTGTGGGATTGTGTTGTGCAGGTGTTTGAGTTGTATTGGCGGGTTATATGGATGGGAGGGGGGAGGTGTTTGTTATGCGGGATTAATTTGTGGCATATTAAATATAAGCCTGGTTGTGTTGTGGCTAATAGAGTATATATATGTCTTGTGTTTATTTACTGTTTTAGTCAATCCCAGCTGAATATCAGGTCCCACCCGCCTCTCACAGCATCTTCCCTATCTGAATCGCTCCCACTGCCCTCTTGTCCTTCACTCTCACTTTCCTCCTCCACGAATCTTTCATCCTCGCTCAAATTAATGGGGAAATTGTCGCTTTCTCGGTCCGAATCGCTCTCGCTGCTGGTGGCCATGATTGTAAACAATGTGCAGATGTGAGGAGCTCCACAACCTGTGACGTCACGCTACTCGTCTGCTACTTCCAGTACAGGCAAGGCTTTTTTATCAGCGACCAAAAGTTGCAAACTTTATCGTCGATGTTCTCTACTAAATCCTTTCAGCAAAAATATGGCAATATCGCGAAATGATCAAGTATGACACGTAGAATGGACCTGCTATCCCCGTTTAAATAAGAAAATCACATTTCAGTAGGCCTTTAAAACATTATTAACAAATACAACAAGTTATTTTTACTGTATTAGTCATCATTCTGCGGCTTTACTTGTGTTCTGCATTGTTCTGGATATGCTAAATAATATTGCCGGTGGTGTATTTGGTCTCATTATTACGTTGGAAAACTGCCATGTGGCCCAGTTGCCCAAGGGATGAGGGTCATACTGTGCTTCAAAATGTCACAGTACTTGTTGGAATGTCCCTCAGCCTCCCAAATTTGGCAGCACTCGTGCAGCCCCAGACCATGATGCTACCAACACATGCTAGACTAGAGGCAAGACACCGTATCTTGCAACTCACTTGTGTTGCCTACGGCTGCCAGTAAAAAAGGATTCACAATTATAAAACAATAATTCCTTTAAGTTAAAACTTTTGGCAGTACCGTAATAGTCCACCTTGCACGATGCACACACTTGCACTTAGATCACCAGTAATTTGCTCTTTACAACAACAGGTTGTGCTGCTGAGTCAATGTAATGCGGTCAGACCGACTGGTACCGGAGGACCTGATCGGTCCACGCATGCGCAAAGATTACGTCACTTCCTAGACTTGCACATTTTTACGACAGAGCATCTGCGATGTTACGTTCTGTGATATTTGAATTTCTTGTATAAAAAAAAAAAAAGCTTACCTCGTAGTAAAAAGGGACGAGAATATACAAATGAGCAAAGGTTAGATTAAAAAAATTACCACAATTTTAACCACTTTTACTCTTCTGTCATGTGGTACTTTAACTTAAACTTTTGTAATGAATGCATCCCATCGCATGATTTATTTCTTTGGACGAGGCACTTAGTGTAACTACAATCTATATCTGCAACCGAACAAATGTAGACTTTTAAATTGTCGGTTTTGTGAATTGATCTATTTGATGAAAATAAAGATGTGAAAAAAGTAATCAATTTATTTGCCATATTGTACTGTTTCAATATAAATACTGTATTTTGAAATGACGTCTGTTTTGTTTTGATGTTTTCTATGTAAGATTTTATACGACATTGTTCGTAACTAAGAAAAACAAGTCGAAGGAAATCATACTTGCCAACCCTCCCGGATTTTCCGGGAGACTCCCGAAATTCAGCGCCTCTCCCGAAAACCTCCCGGGACAAATTTTCTCCCGAAAATCTCCCGAAATTCAGGCGGAGCTGGAGGCCACGCCCCTCCAGCTCCATGCCGCTTTCCCACAATATAAAGAACATCTACAGTAAAACAGTCCGTCTGCCGTAAACAGAATGTTGTGACACTCTTAAACAGGACAATACTGCCATCTAGTGCATTTGATGAAAGCACTATTGTGCGTGCCACACATCAATGCATAATCAGAGAGGGTGTTCAGCATGGTTAGAAAGATAGTGACAGAGAATAGAACAAGGATGGACAATTCAACCCTTAACTCAACAATGAGTAGATGAGTGTTATGTGTGTGTATATGTGTAAATAAATGAACACTGAAATTCAAGTATTTCTTGTATTTATATATATATATATATATATATATATATATATATATATATATATATATATATATATATATATATATATATATATATATATATATATATATATATATATATACATATATATATATATATATAGCTAGAATTCACTGAAAGTCAATTATTTCTTATATATATATATATATATATATATATATATATATATATATATCCATTTACTACCGCTTATTCCCTTCGGGGTCGCGGGGATATATATATATATATATATATATATATATATATATATATATATATGAAATACTTGACTTGGTGAATTCTAGCTGTAAATATACTCCTCCCCTCTTAACAACGCCTCCAACCACGCCCCCCGCACCCACCCCCCACCCCCCACCTCCCGAAATTGGAGGTCTCAAGGTTGGCAAGTATGACGGAAATGACGTAGGCTTCGAGCATGCGTGAACCGATCGGACCTTCCGGTATCGGTCGGGTAGTGACAGTGACACCTGTCAAAAATAACAAAGACGACGAAGCTTGGTAAGGAGTAAAATGGTAGCTAAAGGAGAGGGGAAACACACTCAAACTGTAAGTTAACGTGTAAGTTTCTCCTCTCGTCTGACCGCCATTTTACTCCCCGCCCTGCTCCTTCTTCTTTGTTATTTTTGCCAGATGGCACCATGTGCAAATAACAGTAGTTCTGATGGCCTTGAAATTGACTCAGTAGTGCCACCTGTTGTTGTAGAGTGTGAATTATGGGTGCTCTTAGAGCCAGAGTGTGGATTGCACAGCGTGGAATATTATGGCCAAAAGTTTTAACATAAGGAAAATTAGTATTTTTACATGCAAATTGTTTTTTGATCAAATAAAACACTTGTTTTTACACTTGTGAATCATTGGGCATGAGTAAAAAAAAATAATTGTGTGTTTGTGGGGTTTGGGCAGAAATTTCACTGATCATTTCAATGATAATTAAATATAACTGTAGTAAGGCTGCAACAAGTAATCTATTTAATTGATTAAAATCGATTATAAAACTGATCCTAGCAGCGACCGGGCTAGGATAGACTGACCATACGTCCTCTTTTCACCGGACATGTCCTCTTTTGCGGGGCTGTCGGGCGGTGTTTCTTAAATGCCTCAAATGTCCGGCATTTTGAGTTAGGGTTGCGTGTATTTTCAATATACGTTCAGGGTTAAGAAGGTTAAAAACACAACAAATTGTGCGTGCAGCAGCATTGGTGATGGAGGGGCAGAGACAGAGAGAGAGAGAGTTGTGATAAATGCGCATGCGTCGTCAGGCTCTGCTTTTTATTGATACGTTTATCAGATTTAAATTGTTATTATCTATAGCAGGGGTGTCAAAAGTGTGCATTTTTGTAACATTTTCCTTGTTTTATTTGGCAAGTTGAAAGAACATGGCGCCAGTATGCTGTTTTTTTTTTCAATAAAATACTGGAAAGGATAGAAATGTAGTTTGTCTCTTTTATCCGATTATTAATCGAAGTAATAATCGACAGATTAATCGATTATCAAATTAATCGTCAGTTGCAGCCCTAAACTGTAGTGACATTACTGGAGGATCAAAAACAAATGCAAATTAAATGTGCTGCAAATGACAAAATTAGTGTTGTGCCGATCAATATCTTTGGTCTCAGATGTGATCTGATTTCTAGTCCTTGACAACATTGACAATACATTATAGAACTGAAAATGTGTTATGAAGAGTAACTAAAGTAAACACATTTTTATAAAACTTATCTTATAAAGTTTAGAATTTGCTGGTTTTGTTGTAAATCCGATGATGTGTTAAATTTGAATGGAATGCTACATACATTTTTTTTAACAATATGAAGTGGCTAATCAAAAGGAAAAACTACTTGGATTTTATTGGAGTGGAAATCACAGTTTACCCTCAAGGCCTCCCTATGGCTTAAGGACCTCATGTTTTTCTTAGATTTAGAGAACATTTAATATAATCTGAGGGGTACACCAAAACAATTTGACTTGACTTGGGGCTGCATAATTAGTTACATAGCTAAATTAAAGACACTATAGGATAAATGTGACACTCACTGTTGATAATGAACCTTTCCACTTACCTCAACTCTTTTTTTGTTGTTGCTGTTTTTATTCAGTGACACTTCTCTGTATGTTTGATTATTTTTGTTGTTACTTTTTTTCCTTTTAGCCAGTTCGTGTGATTCTCTATCTGCTTGTGGTGAAGAGGAAGGCAGTACATTGCTACCCACTGTGAGTGAAATGTAGGACGGGGGGTGGGAAGGGTTGTTATTATTTTACTTGTATTATTTTTTGTAATTTTTTATTTCTTTTTATTTAATTTTGGGGGGGGGGGCAAAAAAAAAAAAAGGCTGTTTTCTCATTACCTGTATTATGATTTCCCTATCAAATGAATAAATAAAAATGTATTTAAAAAAAGAGACACGACAAAAAAAACAAAAGAAAACTACTATTGCATACCATTTGGGTTTTGCCCTCTTAGTCTTCCTGTGTCCACAGTTTTACTCCCTGACTTTGTAACCAATGAAACAAAACTAAAATATATGTTGTAATTAAATCAAGAAAATATCTCACCTAGAGATGTCCGATAATATCGTCCTGCTGATATTATCGGCCGATAAATGCGTTAAAATGTAATATCGGAAATTATCGGTATCGTTTTGGCGAAGTTGGTAGAGTGGCCGTGCCAGCAATCGGAGGGTTGCTGGTTACTGGGGTTCAATCCCCACCTTCTACCATCCTAGTCACGTCCGTTGTGTCCTTGAGCAAGACACTTCACCCCTTGCTCCTGATGGCTGCTGGTTAACGCCTTGCATGGCAGCTCCCGCCATCAGTGTGTGAATGTGTGTGTGAATGGGTAAATGTGGAAATAGTGTCAAAGCGCTTTGAGTACCTTGAAGGTAGAAAAGCGCTATACAAGTATAACCCATTTATCATTTATCATTTATTATCGGTATCGTTTTATTTTATTTTTTATTTTATTTAATTGTATTATTTTTATTATTAAGTCAACATAAAAAACACAAGATATACACTTCTTTCTGTTATTAATATTCTGGTTCCTACATTATATATCAATATATATCAATACAGTCTGCAAGGGATACAAACCGTAAGCACACATAATTGTGCGTGCTGCTGGTCCACTAATAGTACTAACCTTTAACAGTTAATTTTACTAATTTTCATTAATTACTAGTTTCTATGTAACTGTTTTTATATTGTTTTACTTTCCTTTTTATTCAAGAAAATGTTTTTAATTTATTTATCTTATTTTATTATTATTTTTAAAAAGTACCTTATCTTCACCATACCTGGTTGTCCAAATTAGGCATAATAATGTGTTAATTCCACGACTGCATATATCGGTTGATATCGGTATCGGTAATTAAAGAGTTGGACAATATCGGAATATCGGATATCGGCAAAATGCCATTATCGGACATCCCTAATCTCACCCTTACTTTACATTGAAGCTTCAGCAGTTAGCTTCTTGTGTCTCCTTGAGTGTGCATCCCTTTTAACGGAACCTTTCACGTGAGCACAATATTTGTTATGTAAACACTGGAACGCAGCTGTGGTAAAGATCGGCTGATCAGCTGATTGCCTATCAGAAGTGTTGGTAATAACAGTGTTAGAGTATAAAGGCGTTACTGATGGTGTTTTTTTCAGTAACGAGCAATCTAATGACCGTTCCCACCGTTGCAACACTGTTGCCGTTACTGAGAATGTGAAGTGGCTAGTTACCTCAGTATGGTTGAATGAAGCGCAAGGTGTCATGTTTTGGCCTCACATCAGCTGCAAGCAAAGATAAGGGGTGGGGATGATGACCCCGTTGTAAATCCGCTGATGATGATTGGCTGGGTGGGCGGATCATGCCTAGCTCACGTTCTCTGACTGCACGCTCTAAATGACAAACACAAGACCCGCGATAATTGCGACGAGCCACAGCCAGGGAAATTCAAAGATAGCGTTCTCAAATTGCAAGTACCAGCACTCCTCTTTGCTCATTGAAATTAAAGGCAAGAATGTTTATGTAACATGTATGTTATGCTTAGGGAAAATATTGTTTATTCATGTCTGCCTCAAGCAACTCAAATCACACCTCACATCAACACAGTTTTATCTAAAATATTTCAGGCTGTATTTTGGTATACAGTTGCAGAGAATTGCAGTACTTAAAAGGCCAAATGCTATTTTGAGTCTTTTTACTTAAGTTTACAGTTATGGTACTTTATTGGGTTTTGCACTTTCCCTTTTTAATATTGTTACTTTATGCAATATTTACTTTTTATGCATTTTTATTTCTATGTATATCATATGGCACACTGCAAATTATTGACTTCATTTGAATGCCAAATAATCTAAAGTGCTGTATTTAGTGTTTGTATTCTTAAAATCAGTTTAAAGAAACATATTTGGCATTAAAGATGTTATCGACCGTAATAGTGTATAAAGTCAAATGAAAATTAACGTCACAGTTACTTTGCTAAGTAACTAATTACTCTGTGTTACGTTCCCAGATGGCTCTGAGTCTAGGCAACATAAAAGTGTATAAACTAAATGAGGTGTAAATAAACGACAACAAAGCCAAGAATTCAAAACAAAACCAGTGTTATTGAAAGGTAACCATGGAGGGGTTTTAACAAGACAACACTAGCCTACCTTGGGAATACAGGTGCTGTCAAAGGAATAAACAAAACATACGAAAAGACACCTCTGAAAAATAAAGGTAAGCTTGCTAAAACTAAAGCTATTTAATTAGCATAAACCAAAAACCTACCTGCCTACTCTAGCCAAAGACGGAGTCCAAAACCTACAAGGGTGACAGTCACCTCTAAGCCTGGTGTCTCTATACACGAACAAGTCCTACTGTGTAGCAGTGACGTGCAGTCAGGGGAGGCAGGTGAGGCAGAGCCTCACGTGCCAACATGGAAAGAAAAAATTGTAAAAAGAAAAAAAGAAAATAAAATTGTTATATGTATCCAGTGATGATACCATAAAGTTATTTTCCATTTAACTTCACCATTTTTAGATTATTTGTATTCAAAATCGCTGAATTTTCACATTTGCCATTCAAATACTGAGAAGAGACTTGCGGTGAGTCACCAGCCAGTTGAGCCTCAACATGGATTGCGCAATGACTCGGCTAACTGCTGGCCTGCCGTGCAGTGAGACCGTATTGCTATATGAATTATATTATACATTTCCATAGTTAAGTTAGCTGAGGTATATAATGTACAGTGTATTTTGTCAACAACTGTATGTGTGTAACGTATTTCTTGTGCTGAGCAATCATAAAACGGCTGCAAAGACGCACTGTGTGAGGCTAGCAGTAATCCCATCTCCTGGTGGTAGAGGGCGCTAGTGATCCCAGAGATCATCTTGCGCCTACTCGGCTGCAGAAGAAATGACAACAAGCAGCAACAGTTAGCAGCGATCGTTTATTGTTTCCTCTCGCCTGGATTTTTAACATGGAGGATTACATATCTAAAATAAAACAGTTTTCTAAACTGGACTTTCAATCAAAGCAAGAGGTAATAATTAAAGGAAGATCTCCATCGAGACAGAGAGACTTTTAAAACTGAAGAAAGATAAGTAAGACTTCCATAAACAAGTTATCAATGCTTTTGGTCAGAAGGAGCGGCGCATGGACTTCATTTATAAGTAAAAGTTAGACCATAATAACGTTTTTTTTATTAAATGTGCTTTTTTGTGTGCTACAGTTTGTATGTGTAAAGTTAAAGTACCAATGATTGTCACACACACTAGGTGTGGTGAAATTTGTCCTCTGCATTTGACCCATCCCCTTGTTCACCCCCTGGGAGGTGAGGGGAGCAGTGGGCAGCAGCGGCCCTTGATGCTGAGTGCCAACCAGGGAAGAATGCTGGTATGAGCTTTTAAACATAACCCGTTAACTGCTGCCAATCAAATGGTGAATAAGATACTCTTTAAAGTTTATATGTTTGTAAATCTGACTGTGATGAAGTCAGTGCCTCACCAGCCATGAACCTCACCGCACGCCACTGGTGTGTAGTGTATAGAGGCCTCTGTCTAACCTTTCCCAAGACTAAGCTGCACACTAAACAGATACTTACAAAACACAGACAATAGAAAGGTAAAAAAAATGAAGAAAAAAAAAACAGTTTGCACAAGCTTAACAAAAATGGGTACAAAAAAGTAGTGTCAAAGACAAAGTAGCGTTTATCAAGGCTACACACAGCATGGGTGAAAATGAATCCACCTGATCCAGTGGTGAGCAGGTGGTTTTAAGCAGGATGGGAGGATGAATGGTGGATCGGGATTGGCTGGCTGATTAACAGGTGAAATGATGAGCAGCTGGGAACAGGAAGCAGTTGATTGGCAGCAGAGGCAGTGAATGAGTGTGACCTATAGTAACAATAGGGAAAGAAACACAAACAAACCACTACTATGTGGAACGTAACACTCTTACAATGAGGTAACTGAGTTACTAACTTAATTACTTTTCAGGAAACGACATTTGTAAATGTAACTAATTGCTTTGTGAAGTTAAGATGACCAACACTGCCTATCAGTTAACAAAGGCAAATATCGGCCCTCTAAGAAAAACCCATATAGCCCCCAAAATACCAAAGTGAAGTTAGCCAGGCTACAAAGGTCAGACCAAAGGGACATCTCTCTTTTAAGACATTAGCAGGATGTCCAGAAGAAAGTTGGCAGAAAGAAAAGGTCCTTTTTAATCTGTATGTCTTTGTTAAACACTCTATAGCTAAGCTATATAATACTGTCAAATATATGTCTTCCTGTAAGCCTTAAAAGATGGATACCTCTCAGGTCTGGCGCTCCTGGTAGCCTGGCTACCTTCCATTTTCTTCTTTGGAGTCACATCATTTACTCCATGAAGTTGTTTTTGTGAATGTGTGTTTGTTTTTGGCATTTACAGCATTTTTGCCTGTGTTTTAATTTGCAACATTTTTCCATTGTATTTTGTTTGAATGAGCAACGGTTCTTGTGTGTGTAGTTTCTTCACTGATTCAATCAATCAATCAATCTTTATTTATACAGCCCTAAATCACAAGTGTCTCAAAGGGCTGCACAAGCCACAACGACATCCTCGGTACAAAGCCCACATACGGGCAAGGAAAAACTCACCCCAGTGGGACGTCGATGTGAATGACTATGAGAAACCTTGGAGAGGACCGCATATGTGGGTAACCCCCCCCCCCTCTAGGGGAGACCGAAAGCAATGGATGTCGAGTGGGTCTGACATAATATTGTGAGAGTCCAGTCCATAGTGGATCCAACATAATAGTAAGAGTCCAGTCCATAGTGGGGCCAGCAGGACACCATCCCGAGCGGAGACGGGTCAGCAGCGTAGAGATGTTCCCAGCCGATGCACAGGCGAGCGGTCCACCCCGGGTCCCGACTCTGGACAGCCAGCACTTCATCCATGGCCACCGGACCTGTGCCCCCCCCCCTCAAGGAAAAGGGGAGCAGAGGAGAAAAGAAAAGAAACGGCAGATCAACTGGTCTAACAGGGGGGCTATTTAAAGGCTAGAGTATACAAATGAGTTTTAAGATGGGACTTAAATGCTTCTACTGAGGTAGCATCTCTAATTGTTACCGGGAGGGCATTCCATAGTACTGGAGCCCGAATAGAAAACGCTCTATAGCCCGCAGACTTTTTTTGGGCTCTGGGAATCACTAATAAGCCGGAGTTCTTTGAACGCAGATTTCTTGCCGGGACATATGGTACAATGCAATCGACAAGATAGGACGGAGCTAGACCGTGTAGCATTTTATACGTAAGTAGTAAAACCTTAAAGTCACTTCTTAAGTGCACAGGAAGCCAGTGCAGGTGAGCCAGTATAGGCGTAATATGATCAAACTTTCTTGTTCTTGTCAAAAGTCTAGCAGCCGCATTTTGTACCAACTGTAATTTTTTAATGCTAGACATAGGGAGACCCGAAAATAATACGTTACAGTAGTCGAGACGAGACGTAACGAACGCATGAATAATGATCTCAGCGTCGCTAGTGGATAAAATAGAACGAATTTTAGCGATATTACGGAGATGAAAGAAGGCCGTTTTAGTAACACTCTTAATGTGTGATTCAAACGAGAGAGTTGGGTCGAAGATAATACCCAGATTCTTTACTGATTCGCCTTGTGTAATTGTTTGGTTGTCAAATGTTAAGGTGGTATTATTAAATAAATGTCGGTGTTTAGCAGGACCGATAATCAGCATTTCCGTTTTCTTGGCGTTGAGTTGCAAGAAGTTAGCGGACATCCATTGTTTAATTTCATTAAGACACGCCTCCAGCTGACTACAATCCGGCGTGTTGGTCAGCTTTAGGGGCATGTAGAGTTGGGTGTCATCAGCATAGCAATGAAAGCTAACACCGTATTTGCGTATGATGTCGCCTAGCGGCAGCATGTAAATACTGAAGAGTGCAGGGCCAAGAACCGAACCCTGAGGAACTCCGCACGTTACCTTAACATAGTCCGAGGTCACATTATTATGGGAGACGCATTGCATCCTGTCAGTAAGATAAGAGTTAAACCACGACAAAGCTAAGTCTGACATACCAATACGTGTTTTGATACGCTCTAATAAAATATTATGATCGACGGTATCGAAAGCAGCGCTAAGATCAAGAAGCAGCAACATAGATGACGCATCAGAATCCATCGTTAGCAGTAGATCATTAGTCATTTTTGCGAGGGCTGTCTCCGTAGAGTGATTTGCCCTGAAACCGGATTGAAAAGGTTCACAGAGATTGTTAGACACTAAGTGTTCATTTAGCTGCTGTGCGACAATTTTTTCGAGGATTTTCGAAATAAAGGGAAGGTGGGACACCGGTCGGTAGTTTACCATGAGGTCAGGATCAAGGTTAGGTCTTTTGAGCAGAGGATGAATAACCGCTTTCTTGAATGCTAGGGGAACAGTGCCAGAGGAAAGTGATAAGTTTATAATATTTAGCACTGATGGACCTAATAATACAAAAAGCTCCTTGATAAGTTTCCCAGGAAGTGGGTCAAGTAAACATGTTGTTTGTTTTATCCCACTTACACGCTGTAATAGTTCCTCTAATGTTATTTCATCAAAAAGAGAGAGACTATTTTGTATTGCAGTATCCGTCGTAGATACAGTTGTATCTGTGTTCATAGAACCCAGTTGTAGCTGGGATGCGTTGTCTTTAATCTCCTTTCTAATGAGTTCAATTTTCTTATTAAAGAAATTAATAAAGTCATCTGCCGAGTGGGTGGAGCTATTGGGAGGAGTCCCTTGTTGGGTTAGCGATGCTACTGTACTAAACAAAAATTTAGGGTCGTTTTTGTTGAGGCGGATGAGATTTGAGTAATATTTAGCTTTAGCTAAGGTAAGCATGCATTTATACGATATTAAACTATCACTCCATGCTTGATGGAAAACCTCAAGCTTGGTCGCGCCCCATTTGCGTTCCAACTTTCTACATGATAATTTATGAGCTCTGGTTTCCTCTGTAAACCATGGGGTGCGCCTTTTAGGGGCCCTTTTTTGTTTTAGCGGTGCTATACTATCAATGGTTTTGCGCAGGGCATTGTCAAAGTTGTTAGTGAGGTTATCAATAGAGCCGACATAATTTGGGAATGGTGCCATTACCGAAGGCAGTAGGTCAGCAAGAGTCATCGTTGTGGCGGCATTAATGTTGCGGCTGCTATAGCAGTTATTATTATTATTAGTTTGTTGACAATGAGTCAGAACTTCGAATTTTATAAGGTAATGATCGGACATTACTTTAGTATACGGGAGTACCATAACTTTGGAGGTGGTGACACCCCTGACCAGCACTAGATCTATCGTATTGCCGTTGCGATGCGTAGGTTCATTTATTATTTGTGTAAGACCACAGCTATCAATTATAGTCTGGAGCGCCACGCACTGAGGGTCCGATGGGGTATTCATATGGATATTAAAGTCCCCCATTATGATTATATTGTCTGCGTGCGTCACTAGATCAGCAACGAACTCTGAGAATTCATTAATAAAGTCCGAGTAGGGCCCTGGGGGGCGGTAGATAACAGCCATATCGAGAGGCAGCGGTGCGACAGACCTCATAGTAAGCACCTCAAACGATTTGTATTTATTATTTAGGTTAGGGGTAAGGTTAAAGTTTTCATTGTATATTAGTGCGACCCCCCCACCCCTTTTAAGGGGACGGGCAATATGCGCATTCGTATAGTTAGGAGGAGATGCCTCATTTAGCGCAAAAAATGTGTCTGGTTTGAGCCAGGTTTCGCTAAGACCAATGACGTTAAGATAGTTGTCTCTAATGACCTCATTAACTAATAACGTTTTGGGAGACAATGATCTTATGTTTAAAAAGCCCATATTATAAGTATTGGGCTGTTTTGACGAGTTTTTGTTTAAATTATCCGTAGTAGAAATATTAATAATGTTGCGTTTATTATACGTAGTGCACTTTAAATAGTTTCGACCATATCTAGGAATTGATACGACGGGAATTTTCAGATTGTTTGCTTGATGCTGCGATCGACTGAACGCATCATGATTTGCCACCTCAGTAGAATGCATATCTACCCCGGACACATTCACAACAGAAAACACATTATGTGAGTTGTGTGTTATTCTAAGAAAATTGCTATGCGTACAGGAATTATCCAGCCTGGTGTTGGCTAGTTCTAGCTTAACTGACTCCTCACCCGGACTAGCAGGCTCTGTAATTGCCTGTGACCGGGCTTGCTCTAGTGTAGTTAGTCAAATGTGACTTAAACAGTAGTCTATATTCTTAGACAGGATGATGGCCCCTTCCTGGTTAGGGTGAAGGCCGTCCCTCATCAGCAAGCCTGGTTTGCCCCAGAAAGAGGGCCAATTATCAATAAACGTTAGTCCCTGTTGTCTACAGAAGCTAGCCAGCCACTTGTTAAGCGAGACTAATCTGCTATATCTCTCATCATTGCCTCTCGCAGGCAGGGGGTCAGAGACAATTACTCGATGCCTGGACATCTTTCTAGCGAGATCACAAGTCCTGGCTATGTTTCTCTTTGTAATCTCTGACTGTCTCATTCTAGTGTCATTGGAGCCAACGTGTACAACTATATTCGCATAACTAGTGGTGCGATTAGCCTGTCGTACGTGTTTACTAGGCCTGTTGCGAGTTAGCTCCCTAAGATTAGCCTCAATGTCAGGTGCTCGGGCCCCCGGGATGCACTTAATTGTGGCTGGTTTGCTAAGCTTTATGTTTCGGGTGATGGAGTCCCCTATGACTAAGGTGTGGTGCCCGGTAGACTGGGGTGTAGGACTAGCTAAAGAGCTAAATCTATTATGCGTCTCAACCGGTACACCGTAGCTTGTAGGCCGCTTAGGACTGCTACAGGCTGGGCTAGTTAGCTCGCTACAGCTAACGCTAGCAGATGTGTCCGCAACATCTAAAGTTACGAGATTACTCTGCTCTAACTGGCGGACACGGCCCTCTAGCAGAGCCAGCCTCTCCGTGAGTAAGGTGCAAGACGCGCAGGAAGCCATACTCACGGTGTTTTCTGTCACCGAGTGAAGTTCCTGCTGTCTTCCGAGAAGTCCTGGTCACGGTGTGCAGGAGTAGACTCCTTCTGACCGGCGCCCGGCGACGCCTTTCTCCGCGCTAGCTTCGTTAGCTTAGCAGCTAGCTGCTAGCTAGCTGCGGGAGGGGTGGAGAGACAGAGATCGGGTGATTTGCAAGTTAAATAGTACTACTAAATATGTTGAGAAAGTAATAAAGAAAGCTGCAGAACAATTGAAAAGCACACAAATAGAACGATACTTAGCTTTTTCGAAACAGCGAGCAGTCAGCGAGCAGTCAGCGAGCAGTCACGCACGGTGAACCGGAACCGGAACCGTTGCTTATCAAGTAATTATGTGGATGACTAGTCCTAATAATCTGAAGTAACAGTTCTCAATTACAATAGCTAAATATTGTGTGCAAACAATAAAATAGCATTTACTATGAATGGGCATGTTTTGTGTGATCTACTAAGACTGTGATAATTGATCAGCATCAAGGGTTGGAATTGGGGGTTTAATCACCAAAAATGATTCCCGGACGTGGCCACCGCTGCTGCCCACTGCTCCCTTCACCTCTCAGGGGGTGTTCAAGGGTGATGGGTCAAATGCAGAGAATCATTTTGCCACACCTAGTGTGTGTGTGTGACAATCATTGGTACTTTAACTTTAACTTTAAAAGTGGTGCAGATCGCCCCATTTAAATGAGGATTTTGTTTGTACTACCAGCTGTAACTATGGACACACTCATTTTCTGCACATCCATTGCATAGTGCTCCAACCTGTGCCGTTTTATATGTTCTGAAAGATGCAGCACACACTCTAAGATGTTTGTCTACCTTTTCTGGGCAAATAGAAGCTCTCCTCCAATTTGATCTCCAACGGATCCAAGCTCAGTTTGTAGAGCGGCCATGCCAGCAACTTGAGGGTTCCAGGTTTGATCCCCGCTTCCACCATCCCAGTCACTGCCGTTGTGTCCTTGGGCAAGATACTTTACCCACCTGCTCCCAGTGCCACCCACACTGGTTTAAATGTAACTTAGATATTGGGTTCCACAATGTAAAGTGCTTTGAGTCACTAGAGAAAAGCACTATATAAATATAATTCACTTCACACTTAACTTTTTAGCACGCGTCGATGAGCTCTGGGAGACTCCAGCACTAACTGCAATGTTGCACTGTAATGATCCAGATGCAAGGAATTGCAGTGTTGCACAAGTTTGTTTTCATGTGTCGTGTGCACGCTTGGCCAATTACTTTATGTGATGTGACTGGTTTTTATTGCCAATATTTATTGTATGTTATCATGTAATGTATGTATGATGTTGTCTGTTAAAGGCCTACTGAAACCCACTACTACCGACCACGCAGTCTGATAGTTTATACATCAATGATGAAATCTTAACATTGCAACACATGCCAATACGGCCGGGTTAGCTTACTAAAGTGCAATTTTAGATTTCGCGCGGAATATCCTGCTGAAAACGTCTCGGTATGATGACGTCAGCGCGTGACGTCACAGATTGTAGAGGACATTTTGGGACAGCATGGTGGCCAGTTATTAAGTTGTCTGTTTTCATCGCAAAATTCCACTGTATTCTGGACATCTATGTTGGTGAATCTTTTGCAATTTGTTCAATGAACAATGGAGACAGCAAAGAAGAAAGCTGTAGGTGGGAAGAGGTGTACAAACACAGCCGGTGTTTCATTGTTTACATTCCCGGAAGATGACAGTCAAGCTTTACCATTGGCCTGTGGAGAACTGGGACAACAGAGACTCTTACCAGGAGGACTTTGAGTTGGATGCGCAGACGCGGTACCGTGAGTACGCATGCAGCTGCGGCTTCCAAACATTTGATCGCTTGCCCGTACGTGCGTGCCGCTATGTGCATGTCACGTACGTAACTTTGGGGACTTTGGGGAAATATATGTGCTGTATGAACTTTGGGGAGGTGAACAGTACTTTGGGCTGTGGGATTGAGTGTGTTGTGCAGGTGTTTGAGTTGTATTGGCGGGTTATATGGACGGGAGGGGGGAGGTGTTTGTTATGCGGTATTAATTTGTGGCATATTAAATATAAGCCTGGTTGTGTTGTGGCTAATAGAGTATATATATGTCTTGTGTTTATTTACTGTTTTAGTCATTCCCAGCTGAATATCAGGTCCCACCCGCCTCTCACAGCATCTTTCCTATCTGAATCGCTCCCACTGCCCTCTAGTCCTTCACTCTCACTTTCCTCATCCACGAATCTTTCATCCTCGCTCAAATTAATGGGGAAATCGTCGCTTTCTCGGTCCAAATCGCTCTCGCTGCTGGTGGCCATGATTATAAACAATGTGCAGATGTGAGGAGCTCCACAACCTGTGACGTCACGCTACTCGTCTGCTACTTCCGGTACAGGCAAGGCTTTTTTATCAGCGACCAAAAGTTGCGAACTTTATCGTCGATGTTCTCTACTAAATCCTTTCAGCAAAAATATGGCAACATCGCAAAATGATCACGTATGACACATAGAATGGACCTGCTATCCCCGTTTAAATAAGAAAATCGCATTTCAGTAGGCCTTTAATGTATGTCTGTTGTTATGGTGCCTGCCTTAAGGGAATCGGTAAAATGTAGCTAATGTAGCTAATTTAACATACAGTGAAACCTTGATTCACGAACGCCTCTATTTGCCTTCTTTTATGTCTAACTTTGAGATTAAGCCCAATATGCAAATGTGCAGCCAATGCCTCGGTGTACGGTCATCTCATTAATTTTTTAAATGTATTTATTCATTTGATATTCAGCAAGGGCTGCCGTTTTGATGACAACTCTACCTGTAAAATGCCATTTTGAAGATGCGTGCCCCAGACATCACATCCTGTTCATGTTTTGCTCGGAGTACTAGCCTCGCAGTGCCGCCAACGGGACATGGATTTGCTCACATGTATGGCAAAAACAATTATCAAAAATGAATTAATAAATTTAATGGTTGGTGACTTTAGTCACGAGGAGTTAAATATTTTCCCAAGGACGGAGAGAATGTGCAAGACAAAGTAGATAAGCTATTCCTAGTGTAGCTAAATGAGAAAAAAGCTATACAGCGATAGCATTCCCGAGGCTATCATATGAGAGATGGCTTGCCATTCAAATAGCGACTCGATGTCCAAATGCAAGCATGATGGAACCATCACAAAATAACAATTTAGGGCAAGCCATGGCTGTTTGGAAAAGTTTAAAAAGAGGAGCCATCTTTCATAGCGTCGGGTGCAGCAATGCAAGACCGTTCAGACAACGCTGACGCTTCAACTTGGATTTTATTTTTGAGGTCGGATTTCTATCAATCTTTTTAATTATGATAAGACCGGATGTTTTTTGGAAATTGATGCTAAAGGGGACCTTTATTACAGCAAAGAATAATGCAGTAACAGGCAGTGATGGGCAGTAGCAAGCTACAGATAGTTGAGCTACACAGCTTGCAGATAACTGACAATATAACCTGGTCCCTACACACCGGAGCTCTTCTAATAAGAGCTCAGCAGCGCATGCACTTTTTGCGTCGGATGAAAAGAGCACATCTCCCTCCCCCCATTTCACCACAATCTACAGAGACACTATAGAGAGCCTGCTGACCAACAGCATCTCTGTCTGGACTGGAGCCTGCAATGCCTCAGACTGGAAGTCTCTCCAAAGAGTGGTGAGGACGGCGGAAAAGATCATCAGGACTCCTCTTCCTCCTATCCAGGAGATCACAAAAAGCAGCTGCCTGACCAGGGCTCAGAAAATCTGCAAAGACTCCTCCCACCCCCACCAAGGACTGTTTTCACTGCTGGACTCTAGAAAGAGGTTCCGCAGCCTCCAAAGCAGAACCTCCAGGTTCTGTAACAGCTTCTTCACTCAGGCCGTAAGACTCTTGAACGCATCATAATTATCCCCTCAACTCCCCCCAAAATGGATTAACTCGCTGGAATAAAAAAGACAATATAACATACATCCATAAACGTGGATGCATATGAAAAAGTGCAATATATTTATCTGTACAGTAACCTATTTATTTATTTATATATGCACCTTATTGCTTTTTTATCCTGCACTACCATGAGCTAATGCAACAAAATGTTGTTCTTATCTGTACTGTAAAGTTCAAATTTGAATGACAATAAAAAGGAAGTCTAAGTCTTAACTACATTTTCCAGTAGCTTGGCTGTAGACTCGCTACTTTTAGACCCATGTAGTGAGGTAGCTTACATCAAAGCTACAAGCTACAAGCTACAAAGAGAAAACATTGACTGCAAATCCAGGGCCCTAAAAATATGGAGAAAATACATCCATCCATCCATCCTTCCATTTTCTAACGCTTATTCCCTTTGGGGTCGCGGGGGGCGCTGTAGAAAATACAATGACCTGGATAAAGGAGATGGGTTGGTGTTCGTATGATGAGTCACAATTGGTTAAGGTTAGGGCGAAACATTACAGACTGGCCAATCAGAGGCAAGATAAGGTGGTTCATCGAAACTAGCAAGCAAAATCGTAACAGTCACGTACACATGTCATATGACGAATAGGGAGTCGGAGACAGAGGGACGCTTCAAGCTGACCATTATCAATCAATCAATCAATCAATCAATGTTTATTTATATAGCCCTAAATCACAAGTGTCTCAAAGGGCTGCACAAGCCACAACGACATCCTCGATACAGAGCCCACATAAGGGCAAGGAAAAACTCACCCCAGTGGGACGTCGATGTGAATGACTATGAGAAACCCCCCCCCCCTCTAGGGGAGACCAAATGCAATGAATGTCGAGTGGGTCTGACATAATATTGTGAGAGTCCAGTCCATAGTGGATCCAACATAATAGTAAGAGTCCAGTCCATAGTGGGGTCAGCAGGAAACCATCCCGAGCCGAAACGGGTCTGCAGCGCAGAGATGTTCCCAACCGAGCGGTCCACCCCGGGTCCTGACTCTGGACAGCCAGCACTTCATCCATGGCCACCGGACCTGGGTGTCTCCCCCTCCACAAGGGATAGGGGGGAGCAAAGGAGAAAAGAAAAGAAACGGCAGATCAACTGGTCTAAAAAAAAGGGGGCTATTTAAAGTCTATAGTATATAAATGAGTTTTAAGATTGGACTTAAATGCTTCTACTGAGGTAGCATCTCTAACTGTTACTGGGAGGGCATTCCATAGTACTGGAGCCCGAATAGAAAACGCTCTATGGCCCGCAGACTTTTTTTGGGCTCTGGGAATCACTAATAAGCCGGAGTTCTTTGAACGCAGATTTCTTGCCGGGACATATGATACAATACAATCAGCAAGATAGGATGGAGCTAGACCGTGTAGTATTTTATACGTAAGTAGTAAAACCTTAAAGTCGCATCTTAAGTGCACAGGAAGCCAGTGCAGGTGAGCCAGTATAGGCGTAATATGATCAAACTTTCTTGTTCCTGTCAAAAGTCTAGCAGCCGCATTTTGTACCAATTGTAGTCTTTTAATGCTAGACATAGGGAGACCCGAAAATAATACGTTACAGTAATCGAGACGAGACGTAACGAACGCAACGAACATTAAAAAAAACATACTTGAAAATGGCAGTGGACTTCTCTCCCGCAGATTAGATTTTTTCCTTTAGTAATGAAGATGACTTGCAGGAAACCCACAATAATGCATGCCCTCGGCCATATTTGGACAAATGTATGTGTTTAGAGAAAACATTGCCCAAAATCTTAGATTTTAGTTGTTTACTCTGTAAACCAAAATCATAACTGCTCTCTTCATCTAAGACGTCCAACACACATTAAGGTGAGTTGAGTTCATGAAAAGTTTTACTGCACATAACCAATAGCAACTGTTCCCAAACAATACACACGTCTTTTTTTCTTTTTTTTCGAGATATAGACAGATGCTGTTTGCTTACTGTAGGTACAGAAAATTATTAACATTATACGGGGTGGGCCAAAGAAAAGGCAAACTAAAAAAAATACAGTGGGGTGCGGGGACCCCTAGAGGTAGTTGTAGGGTGTCCCCAGCTAAATGACAGATAGTTAATTGTAATGGACTCTTATTGGGTCCATTTGCACACTCTCAGTTACATTAACATTGATATTATACATGTGGGCTGACAGATATAAATGTAGCTTTGATGTAGCAAGCTGATTTTGCTGTGTAGTTTGTAATGTAGCTTGCTACAGAAAATAGCTTCCCCTGTAGCTTAGCTACATTTAATGGAAAGTAACGTGTATCTTATCTTACTACATTTTCCTTCTAAGCCAGTTTGCACGTAGCTTGTAACGGTGCCACCTACAGACGCAAAAACAAGCGCTAAATGATGACATTTGCATCTTTCAGTAGTGCGGCTGCCGAATGGATTGTGCTATTTTGTTATTTTAACAGACGGAATCCTTGCTTAGTACATCTCATTTGGAGGCACTCTCAAGTTTGCACGTGTTTTAGCAGATGCAAACCTTCACTACTTCAGGCCCATACTGTATTGTTATATTAACAGTAGATACACAAAGTCTATTTCCATCTATACATCGCTTCCCTTGAGCAACACTGTGAGCAGAAGCATATAGCAATGCTTCCTCCATCCAGCTTTTTTGTCACTTGAGAGCTCTGATGCTGATTGCGTTGATGTTTGAGTACAGACTGCAGAGCAGGGCAGCAACACGCTGAAGACAAACAGCCACTGAGCTCCATGTACACAACTCACGCACACAAGTACACAATCAGCCCTCAAGGTAACAATAAACCCTTCTGATAGATTCTGTTTTGGAAGACAAATGTTTTTTTTATCCATCCAAATCAGCAACTGCACAAAGACATTACTGCTTTTTGACTCATTTCAGATGATTTAGTGGAAGAAATGTAACACATTAAAATGTTCTAGAGGCAAAACGCTTTATGAAAACCCTGAAATGGCTCAACCAAAAATGAAAAGTTTAATATCTATCCATCTTACGTCACACAGTCCAACCTCCTGACTTTAGTACAAAATAAGCAGTACATTTTTCTCCTTTCTCTACCAGTTTAATGAGTCTTACTCTGTAAAAAAAAAAAGAGAAAAAAAAAAGGAATATAAAACATTCAACCAAGGCCGTAACTCAGTATCTTAAAAATGTCGCTGCATTTTTGCACATAAAACGTTTATGGTTAACATATTTCTCCAAAAGAAATACAGAGGCTGAATTTTATGACACGGACTGATAGCACAGCTAGAAAGAAAGCAAAAGTTGAAATGTTTTATAAGAAAAAAAAGAAAAGGACTAACACAATGGAATAATAAAAAAGGTAAAAAACATGTTTTATATTACCAAAAACAAACTTAACAAAAGTGACTCACAGCATATTGAGGGCATGCAGTCCAAACTGAAATTGCATTGAGAAAGTATAAACCATATTATCATCAGTAAAAGGCTGATTTTTTGTGTCTTTTCAGTAATTGTTTCATGTATTTTGACCATAGTTTGTGTTGTGTTACATCATTACACATGATTTTTACCAAGAGGGTATTTGTCATGTTAAATTAAACAAAATGCAAATAAAAAAGCAATATCCTACTTTTTTTACAGGTGTACATTACACTGGCAGTTATTCAACAATAAACCAACGTCAAACAGGACATATAAATCCTTAATTTTTTCAAATGCATAAAATCATCTGGATTGGCAGACCAGGGTGGTGGTTCCTCTCTTTAAGAAGGGGAACCGGAGGGTATGTTCCAACTATCGAGGGATCACACTCCTCTGCCTTCCCGGTAAGGTCTATTCAGGTGTACTGGAGAGGAGGCTACGCCGGATAGCTGAACCTCGGATTCAGGAGGAACAGTGTGGTTTTCGTCCTGGTCGTGGAACTGTGGACCAGCTCTGTACTCTCGGCAGGGTCCTTGAGGGTGCATGGGAGTTTGCCCAACCAGTCTACATGTGCTTTGTGGACTTGGAGAAGGCATTCAACCGTGTACCCCGGGAAGTCCTGTGGGGAGTGCTCAGAGAGAATGGGGTAGCGGACTGTCTGATTGTGGCGGTCCGCTCCCTGTATGACCAGTGTCAGAGATTGGTCCGCATTGCCGGGAGTAAGTCGGACCCGTTTCCAGTGAGGGTTGGACTCCGCCAAGGCTGCTCTTTGTCACCGATTCTGTTCATAACTTTTATGGACAGACTTTCTAGGCGCAGTCAGGGCGTTGGGGGTAACTGGTTTGGTGGCTGCAGGATTAGGTCTCTGCTTTTTGCAGATGATGTGGTCCTGATGGCTTCATCTGGCCAGGATCTTCAGCTCTCACTGGATCGGTTCGCAGCCGAGTGTGAAGCGACTAGGATGGGAATCAGCACCTCCAAGTCCGAGTCCATGGTTCTCGCCCGGAAAAGGGTGGAGTGCCATCTCCGGGTTGGGGAGGAGATCTTGCCCCAAGTGGAGGAGTTCAAGTACCTCGGAATCTTGTTCACGATTGAGGGGAGAGTGGATCGTGAGATCGACAGGCGGATCGGTGCGGCGCCTTCAGTAATGCGGACGCTGTATCGATCCGTTGTGGTGAAGAAGGAGCTGAGCCGGAAGTCAAAGCTCTCAATTTACCGATCGATCTGCGTTCCCATCCTCACCTATGATCATGAGCTTTCGGTTATGACCGAAAGGACAAGATCACGGGTACAAGCGGCCGAAATGAGCTTCCTCCGCCGGGTGGCGGGGCTCTCCCTTAGAGATAGGGTGAAAAGCTCTGTCATCCGGGAGGAGCTCAAAGTAAAGCCACTGCTGCTCCACATCGAGAGGAGCCAGATGAGGTGGTTCGGGCATCTGGTCAGGATTCTACCCGACCGGTAAAAGGCCACGGGGAAGACCCAGGACACGTTGGGAAGACTATCTCTCCCGTCTGGCCTGGGAACGCCTCGATATCCCCCTGGAGGAGCTGGACGAAGTTGCTGGGGAGAGTGAAGTGTAGGCTTCCCTGCTTAGGCTGCTGCCCTCGCGACCCGACCTCGGATAAGCGTAAGAAGATGGATGGATGGATGGAAGGATGGATGGATGGAAAACATTTTGAATGTATATTGTTTTTATGTCTTTATTTTTTTGCTTATATCTCTCACTCAACCCGATAATGAAAAGTATTTTTTTTTCTCTTTGGAATGCCGCTTATGGCACAGGGGTGTGACTAGGAAAGCTCTGCATGCTTCCTCCCACTCTTTTTGGACAGTTGCTCACTTGAGCAAAAATGTGTGCTTGTGAAGTTTGAACCTAAAATTCATTGAATTAAAAACTGAATTGAACTTCAGCCCTGAACAAACATATTTTACCCCTTTAAAGGCATTTTGATAAAACTATGTCACAGTATATATTTGCAGAATATTAGTCATATGTAAAACCTGTGATATTATCTGATCATAAGGTATTCAAAGGGGGCCAAAAAAAACATTACATGTTTGATTATTTTAGGACTGATTTTCATTGAGATATATATATATATATATATATATATATATATATATATATATATATATATATATATATATATATATATATATATATATGTATATATATATATATATATATATATATATATATATATATATATATATATATATATATATATATATATATATATATATATATATATATATATATATAAATGTTTGTATGCCCTTCAAACATGACTTTTCTTTTTGGTCTTGAAAATTCTTCAAATCATTTCCACAGGTTGGGACATGCAGAATTGCAGACTCAATCATATTTTGTTCATACAGTCACCGTAGTGTTTTAATAAGTGGTGCAGAAAGCTTCTAGAAAAGGGGGAACATGTCTAGTTAAAGAAAAATCCTCAAGCGAAAGTTCTGTGTGTGGGCGCGAGGATGTGATCATGATTACCTACAGCTGAAGTTTATTTCTTGGTACGAATCCAGCTTCTGCCATCTTAGTCACTGCCGCTGTGTCCTTGGGCAAGACACTTCGTGTTCACTTTGCTCCCAGCGCCACCCACACTGGTTTATGTCTCAATCTCAATGGGACTTTCCTTGACAAATAAAGGTTAAACCAAATCTAAGAACACATTTGGAGATGTACATGTAGATGTACATGTACATGTGTTGATGTCCAGGAACAACCTTGTCTGCAGCGCCATGACGAGTTTATGTAAACCCTCTCACCACAACTGTAGTCCCACAAAACACACTCTCACAGTACACACACACTCCATAACCAGAGTTTTTGTTTTTCTTCTGAAAGCTACTTTAATAAAATGAAAAGGCCGAGAGCTACTCATTTTTGTGACTTGTTTTTTTCATCGATTATTCCACCCCAGACAAAAGAAATACGCTTGTTTTGCCAGAGCATTAACAAAATGTTGGTATACACAACCCACATTTTGTATTACTAATGCATTTCTTTCTAGTGCAGGGTTATTTGTGAATCACTATTCGAGCTACTTTAACAAAAATAAATGATTTTGTGTTATATTTTAATGACTGACAACTAGGGGTGTAACGATTGATCGATACATCGATAGATCAATTTATATTCCTAAATCTTAATTAATATATCGATCTGTGCTCACCAGGTTTTCCTTTCTAAAGATAGCTATGGCTCCAAAATCGTTTTACAAGGGAATCGATAGATTTGAACTTATATGAAGTTTAGCACTTTTGATAATCATCATCATCATGGGGTATCAGGCCTGTTTGCAGGCATCGATGATCAGGGCTCTCCAGTCTTTTCTGTCGTCCGCTCTATGTATGAGTTCTATATTATTGATATGTCCGATAACATGTCTTAGGCCATGGGTGTCAAACTCTGGCCCACGGGCCAAATTTGGCCCGCCGTGTAATTTCACTTGGCCCTTGAGGCGATATCAAATTAACACTAGAGCTGGCCCGCCGATTATATTCAGCAGCAGTGCCGCGGTAACACTGCATTCACCGCAAATTCTCATACTTGCCAACCCTCCTTCAGCACGCACACACACGTGAATGCAACGCATACTTGGCCAACAGCGATACAGGTTACACTGACGGTGCTCGTATAAATAACTTTAACACTGTTAGAAATATGTGCCACACTGTGAATCCACACCAAACAAGAATGACAAACACATTTCGGGAGAATATCAGCACCGGATTCTGGGTATTTGTTTTGTTGTGTTTATGTTGTGTTACGGTGGCGGATGTTCTCCCGAAATGTGTTTGTCATTCTTGTTTGGTGTGGATTCACAGTGTGGTGCATATTTCTAACAGTGTTAATGTTATTTATACGGGCACCATCAGTGTAACCTGTATCGCTGTTGGCCAAGTATGCATTGCATTTACATGTGTGTGCGTGCTAAAGTCGCACATATTTTGTGATCGGGCCGGCACGTTGTTGGAATGGATGAAAAGCAGACGTGACGACAGCTCGTGGAGGACGATAAACGCAGAGCCTTTAAAGCACGCCCCCAAGACTGTGGTCCGGGTGGACTACGAGGTATTATGACTGATGAACAACTTCATTCGATAATGAAAGATGCCTCAGCTCAAAGCCTGAGCCCCGACATTAATGAACTAGCATCCAAGAAAAGATGGCAGGTATCTGGCTTGGGCACATCAGATTAGATCAGTGTGTTGCAAACTGAGCAGTTTAAAGTCCTGAATGGTTGCTTTATTCATTGTTATTTTATTTTCTAATTTATTAGCCTGTGGAAAAAGTTAATGTTGATATTTACCTCAGAAGGCTGCAAATAGAAAAGAGGCATTACATTTTTATTTAAATTGTATTTGATATGCCATTGATATTTTTTAATTATTATTATTATTATTTGAAACTCTATAAAGTTATATAAGCATTGCTTGTTCAATATTCAATGCAATATTCAATGCAAAACTTGTTTGGGTCCCTATTAAAAGGTTAATTTGTTCAACCTTGGCCAGTTTTAAATTTTGGCCCATTCTGTATTTGAGTTTGACACCCCTGTCTTAGGCTATTGGTATATGTTTTTTGTTGTCGACCTGGAGCTTTCTTTCCAACTAGTTTTCCTGTTAACATCAGTTTTTCTAAGCCGTCTTTTCTAATGATATGTCAGAGGAATTTCAGCTGTCTATTTCGAATCGTTGCAATTAGAGATCTTCTTGTTTTAGCCTTTGCCAATACCTCTTCATTACTTTTCTTTTCAGTCCATGATATGCAAAGTATTTTTCTGAAAAACCACATTTCAGTTGCCTCTAATTTTTTCAGTTGTTGATTGTTTAAAGTCCAGCATTCACAGCCGTAAAGTAGGACAGACGATACATATGTTTTGAGGACTCTGAGTTTGGTGTGAATAAGAGTTGTCCGATAATATGGGACTGCCGATATTATCGGCCGATAAATGCTTTAAAATGTAATATCGGAAATTATCGGTATCGGTTTCAAAAAGTAAAATTTATGACATTTAAAACGCCGCTGTACGGAGTGGTACACGGACGTAGGGAGAAGGACAGAGCGCCAATAAACCTTAAAGGCACGGCCTTTGCGTGCCGGCCCAATCACATGATATCTACGGCTTTTCACACACACAAGTGAATGCAAAGCATACTTGATCAATATCCATACAGGTCACACTGAGGGTGGCCGTACAAACAACTTTAACACTGTTACAAATATGCGCCACACTGTCAACCCACACCAAACAAGAATGACAAACACATTTCGGGAGAACATCCGCACCGTAACACAACATAAACACAACAGAACAAATACCCAGAAGCCCTTGCAGCACTAACTCTTCCGGGACGCTACATTATACACCCCCCGCTACCCTCCCCCCATCTCAACCCCGACCCCCGCCCCAACCCCGCCCACCTCAACCTCCTCATGCTCTCTCAGGGAGAGCATGTCCCAATTTCCAAGCTGCTGTTTTGAGGCATGTTAAAAAAAATAATGCACTTTGTGACTTCAATAATAAATATGGCAGTGCCATGTTGGCATTTTTTTCCATAACTTGAGTTGATTTATTTTGGAAAGCCTTGTTACATTGTTTAATGCATCCAGCGGGGCATCACAACAAAATTAGGCATCATAATGTGTTAATTCCACGACTGTATATACCGGTACACTGCAAAAACTGAAATCTAAGTAAGATTAAATATCTCAAATAAGGGTGATATTTGCTTATTTTCTGTCTAATAAGATAATTATTCTCACTAAGCAGATTTTATGTTGGAGTGTTTTACTTGTTTTAAGGGTTTTGGTCCTAAATGATCTCAGTAGGATATTACAGCTTGTTGCTGAGATTTTATGACCTATGTTGAGTAAAACATGCTTGAAACTAGAATATCAACTGTTGCAAAGCTGTGTCATCAACACTCACAAGTATAAAACTACTTTTTTAAAGTAATAATTTCTTATTTCAAGCATGAAAAAAAAAAATCATGACTTTGACACAATTGTGTCTCATAATTAAAACAGATGACAGCCAAATGGACTTTGCTGTTTTATTTTCAATGAAACAATAGAACATACGTACTCATATAATAATACAGTTGGCACAGTACAGTAAACAGACAGTTAATATTTAAACATTTAACATGTGATATTTCTAACAATTTTGAACAGAAATAGTTCATGCACATTCAGGTAAATTCCTCAAAATTACAATTAAAAAAAATTTGGCCGGGAGCAGGGCTGTATATATGCGCACTAATTGACTGAAAGAGCACGCACTTGGCGCCATGATGTCATGTTGTCGATGGAAAAACGCATTTTTTAAACCATACGATTTGCCTGAGCGGCTGGGAGACCCCGAGAGTAACAAGCGCTTGCCTTGTTGCCTTTCCATTAAGAACAATAAATTAGTTTTTAGTATAAGTTTGCTGGTTTAAAGAAATGTAATGCCGAGCGCATATCATTATGTCAAGATAATGGCACTAGCATTTACTTAATTTAAGAATATTTTTCAACATATTGAGCAAAAAGGTCTCTCTTTTTTTTTTTCTACCAAGAAAAGTGCACTTGTTATTAGTGAGAATATACTTATTTTAAGGTATTTTTGGGTTCATTGAGGTTAGCTAATTTTACTTGTTTTGGAAAGTCTTGACAAGTCGAATTTTCTTGTTCTATTGGCAGATCATTTTGTTAAGTTCAAGTAAAATATCCCCAATTTTTGTGTTATTTTTTCTTGTCTTTGAACACTGACTTTTTGCAGTGTATCGGTTGATATCGGAATCGGTAATTAAGAGTTGGACATATCGGATATCGGCAAAAAAGCCATTATCGGACATAGTGTCAATTGAGATGTTTCTATTTTTAAATATACTTTTGATAATGAACACGTTAAATGTTGAGTTTTGTTTTTTCCGTCTGTGGAGTCATTACAACAAAAATGGTGGATATCTACGGCGGTCGAGAAAGGACATAACAAACGCAAACGCCACAAGACGTAAGTGTAATATCGGTAACATTTGTGTCTGTGTGTCTTTAAGAGAAGGTGTTGTTGTGTGTGACGTGTGCTGCAGGCTGAACGGAGTTCCATGAGATTTTGGGTGTCCAAGCGTGAGTTGTGGCGAACAGCAGCTCTTGTATACTTGTGTGTTTTGATTCCCTGAGTTTGTCAGCGCTTGTTAAGAAAGCGTCTGAGAGTGTAGCTCCGACCTTCTCTCTTTCTCCATTGCCTGGCATTTCAATATCATAACTTTCAGCTACAGCACGATTGCAAAAGCTAAAACAAAAACAAACGACGCAAAACAATGATAAAGCCGCAACACAACTGTAAACCACAGAAGAAGAAGTGACAGCGGAGCAAGTTAAGGTGACACTAGAAGAAGTCATTTCAACAGACACAAATAAATAGAAGAGATGTATCAAATTAAATCCTCGTGAAAACAAATCGTTACATCCCTACTAGCAACATTGAGATTGTACTTGTACTGTAGGGGCGGTATAGCTCGGTTGGTAGAGCGGCCGTGCCAGCAACTTGGAGGTCGCATGTTCGATCCCCGCTTCCGCCATCCTAGTCACTGCCGTTGTGTCCTTGGGCAAGACACTTTACCCACCTGCTCCCAGTGCCACCCACACTGGTTTAAATGTAACTTAGATATTGGGTTTCACTATGTAAAGTGCTTTGAGTCACTTGAGAAAAAGCGCTACATAAATGTAATTCACTTCACTTCACTACTTTCTTTCTGATGCAGATGTCATGCTACATTGTGGTAATTTATCATTAAAAATGCCTGAACTAATAAATTATAAAAGAAGATTGTGCACATATTTTTTTGCCTCTTTGGTGAGCTACTTAAAATCAGCCAGCGAGCCACCAGACCTCACACTGTTTCTGTAGATGTCCAAGAGCAGGACCATTCAGTCTCCCACTTCACTTTGTCTTGAGTGTATTTGTGACTTGAAAATGTGAAGAAATCCCCAAAGACGTGAAAGACAAAACAGAAAGCTATCATTATACACCAACTGGGTTGCAGCTTAGCTTTGCACAGTCTATGATTTTTGTGTCTCTCAACATAATGTAACTTGTGGCCCAATGTCAGTCTTTAATATTACTTGGGTTTTATTTTGTAAGATTGCTAATAATATTGAACACAAAATTAAATTGACCTCCAAATGTCACTCGTTATCAAAAATATGAACAGTGCACATGCAGATTTATTTCAAAGTGATCTCTGCCTTTTTGATTATGTGGCCCTAAACACACGCATAGAGGGCCTGATCTACTAAAGGTTAGCATGTATTAAAACTAGGGCTGTCAAATGATAAAAATATTTAATCACGATTAATCGCAGATAGATATATTTATATAGCATCTGGCTGATTGACACCAGGTGTGGCCAGGTGACAATCAGCCGCAGCCGCTATTCAAACCTGCCTTGCCATCCAGTCTGTGCTGGAGTATTGTCATTGTAATACTTGTTGCTGTCGTTGTATGCCGTGGACTGCTTTCTGTTTCCAGTTCTCCCTGGTTCCTCGTCTTTTGTAAGCTATTCCCTGGTTCCTGATTATTGTTCCTGCTTCCTGTCTCCTGTTTTCTTGGTTCCTGGTTTGTGTTTATTGGACATTAAATCATCTTTTCCTGCACCAATCCTGCCTTCTCTGCATCTTGAGGTTCGTCACCAACAACTTGTGACAGAATACTCCAGCCTAACACGAACCTCGCAGAGATTTCCATGGCAGAGAGGCTTAATAATGCTTTAACGTTGATGGCCGAATCGAGGAAATGCTTTGCCTCTTTTTGTAATCCCTCCCACCCATCCCTGTCCTGTGTTGGCTTCTCGGGGGACGTCTGGGATCCGTCCCTTGAGGGGGGGGGGCTATGAATAGCTTTGCAGCTGGGGAGGCACAGCTACTTCTCTACCCAATGGGTCTGCAAAAGACGGCGCCATCCACTCCAGTGGGTCTGCAACAGACGGCGCCATCCACTCCGGTGGGCCAGCAGAGGGCGCCACCATCGTCTCCTGTAGGTCCTCCCACGCCGGCGGACAAGCCGCCTCGCCAATTGCGGCGGCGTTCAACTCGCCGTCGCCACCTGACTCTTCCCCGCTGGTTGCGGGGACACTTGGCATGGCGGCCCACCGCCTTGTCCTTCCTCCACCCTCCCGTGACTTTGGACTGTTTTTTTTGTGGGGGGGGGGGGGGTTCTAGAACGTCTGGTATCTGTTATGGGAAGGGGGGCTACTGTCAGGCTTGTCCCTGACACTTTGGTTATGTTTTAGTTTTTCCTCTGTGTTTGTCTTTATATCCTGTCAGCACTTTTATTTTGGTTGTTTCCTGCTTGTCTCCCTGAGCGCTGTGTTCCCTCAGCTGCGGCTGATTGGCACCTGGCCACACCTGGTGTCAATCAGCCAGATGCTATTTAAACCTGCCTTGCCATCCAGTCTGTGCTGGAGTATTGTCATTGTAATACTTGTTGCTGTCGTTGTATGCCGTGGACGGCTTTCTGTCTTCAGTTCTCCCTGGTTCCTCGTCTTTTGTAAGCTGTTCCCTGGTTCCTGATTATTGTTCCTGCTTGCTGTCTCCTGTTTTCCTGCTTCCTGGTTTGTGTTTTTTCCTTTATTTTATGGACATTAAATCATGTTTTCCTGCACCAATCCTGCCTTCTCTGCATCTTGGGGTTCGTCACCAACAACCTGTGACATTAATAACACAAAATGCGGGTTGTTAAGATCATGATTTGATTGTCAAAGATGTTTGGTCAAATCCATCCATCCATCTACTACCACTTGTCCCTTTTGTGATCGTGGGGGCATGGGGGCTGTAATTTGTATTATTTTTACCTGAAAAAATTGCTTCTGATGTTCTTTACATTACATGTTGTACAAGTTAATGGTCTTCATATTGCTGCATGACAATGTTTTAACCTTCTTTAATTGATAAAATGTCATATTCAGCCTGCTAATCATTCTGTAATTGAAGACTTGACCAGAACATGTTATAAAATAATTTACACAATATTTCAGCCAGCCAGACACCACAGCCCCCCCTATTCCTCAATTTATGTACTAGCATTTATTTAGGTGAAATTATCACAGATTAACATAACAAAACATCTCTGACGAAGCATGATCATAATGTACGACATTGTTATGTAGTTAATCCTGATGTATAGTCTCCTTTTGACTTCCTGCCGACTGTCTTAGTAACAATCTAAATTGTTAAATTAGTGCATTTTATAAATTAGTTGACATTTATAGTTTACGCGTTATTATCGCGTTAATGTTGACAACCCTAATTAAAACACGTGCAAACTTGATTGACTAAACATGTGCACAGAGGATTGTGCCATTTTAGCGAGCTATTTACCATATGGCTCGAAAAAACTCAACCCAATGGAGACAACGAGAAACCTTGGAAGGGACTAGGGTTGCAAAGGGGTAGAAAGTTTTCGGTAAATTTCCGGAAACTTTCCGGAAATTTACCACGGGAAGTTAAGCTCGGGAAGTTTGTAAATATTGACAATATTTAAATTATTCAAAGTTGGACACCGTCCATGGAAATTAATGGGAAGATATGGGAATTAATGGGGAATTACAATAATGATATATTATTGGGCACTTGTCTATATGCTCCTGCATCATTGTGGCATTTTTGACGTAGCTCTTTGCACAGTATTTGCAAATGTACACAGCCTTTCCACCTACATTGGTTGGGGTGAAATGTCTCCACACATTAGATGGTGTACGTGCATTATTCTGTTTGTATTTATTTATTGTTGTAAAACACTAATGCAATGCCAGACACAGATACAAATAGTCAGCTAAACAATTGGAGTAGTCTTAAAAATATATTTTACTGATGGACAAATTAAGAGAAATAGGCTAGATGAATAAATGAACACTCAATCAGCATGCTAAAACTATAACCTACATTCTTGTATGACAACATAATGGCTAGTAGAACAGAAGGAAGAGGAAACTACATGTTTTGATTTAGTATTTGCTAGTTGAACTATCACAAAAAATTCGGATAACTAACTAGAAAATTAGCATCACGGCTAACGGAGAAATATTTTCGGTTCCTTATGAGACTGTGGTGGTACATAAACCTAGCAAGCTAGAGATATTGGCCCCAAAATCATTTAACAAGTACAGGAACAGCTAGCTAACTTGAGTGGAAGTCTGCTGGAGTAGTCTACAGTCATACAGTAACAAGCAATTACACCTCTGTTAAACTTAAATACCATAGATCAAATATATTTACCGCAGTAATATCATCAAAACGTACCTGGATGAAGTCCTTGGGCTCAAATACTAGTGAGGCCTCAATATCCCTGCTGTAGTGTGCTGGGAATTATCTGTGCATGTGATGGAAGAATGCACTGCACATGTGATGGAGGAATGCACAGAGCAAGGTTGCAATTCTATTGAATTTGCATTAAATCAAGTTGTTTTAGCTAATAATCATGCTGCAAGATCTACCATGTTACATTCAATTTTTATTCCCATGAAATTCCCGTTAATTCCCATAGATTCCTGTTAATTCCCATGGAAAGTTTCCAACTTTGAATATTCTCGGAATTTTGCAACCCGAGAAATGTTGACAAAGAGTCAGAAGTTCGAATTTTATAAGGTAGTGATCGGACATTACTTTAGTGTACGATAACTTTTGGAGGTGGTGACACACCGGACAAGGACTAGATCTATCATAATACTGTTGCGATGAGTGGGTTCATTTATTATTTGTGTAAGACCACGGCTATCAGTTACAGTCTGGAGCGCCACGCACAGAGGGTCTGACGTGATTACAAGTCTTAGCTATGCTCCTCTTTGTAATCTCTGACTGTTTCATCCTAATGTCATTGGAGTCGACGTATACAACTATGTTCGCGTAGCTAATGGTGCGAGTAGTCTGTCGTACGTGTTTTCTAGGACTGTTGCGAGTCAGCTCCCTAAGATTAGATTCAATGTCGAGAGCTCGGGCTCCCGGGAATACAATTAATTATGGCTGGTTTACTAAGCTGTATGTCGCGGGTGATGGAGTCCCCTATAACTAAGGTGTGGTGTCCGGTAGACTGGGGTGTAGGACTAGGTAAAGGGCTAAATCTATTATGCGTTTCAACCGGTTCACTGTGGCTTTTAGGCCGTGTAGGGCTGTTACAAGCTGGGCTAGTTAGCTTGCTAAAGCTAACGAAATTACTCTGCTCTAACTAGTGGACACAGCTCTCGAGTAGAGCCAACCTATCATCACCTTATTTCTTTCACTGAGTAAAGTTCTTGCTGCTTTTGGAGTGCAGTAGCTTCAAACCGGGACTAGCTTAGCTTCACTAGCTTAGCAACTAGCTAGCTGAAAGTGAAGAGGTGAAACTGGAAGTGGGTGCTTTATAATTGCGATAAGACTACTAAATGTGCTGGAGAAGGAGTAAAGAAAGATTTAAAACAATTAGAAGCCCACAGATAGAAAGATAACACTTAGCTTTGAATGGCAAACTGCAGCAGCAGTAACAAGTAGCAGCAATGGGGCAACCAGACTTTTTTTGCAGAGTCGAGTGCTTGCTGCCTTTGGTGCACAGTAGCTTCGGACCGGGACTAGCTTAATTTTGCTAGTTTAACAGCTAGCAACCTAAAGTGTGGCGGAGAAACAGAGAGCGGGTGCTTCGTCAAGTTTGATAAGACGACTAAATATTTGGGAGAAGAAATAAAGAAAGCTGTAAAATAAATGACATAGCGCTTAGCTTTTGAGCGGCGAACAACGCAATCCGTTGATGAATATGCAGAATATGTGCTGATCATCAAAACGCCCACAATAGTGGGAGGAGATGCAAAAATAATCATTCAGCACGCACAATGTGATTTATCAAGGCTGATCACTGTTCTGCGGCCGCCGTTTTGCATTTTTATTCAGCATGTCTAAAAAGTATGTGCAAATTGTCACAGTAACCCACACGGCTGTGAGAAACGAGGTGCTTGTACTGCAAAGACAGACGATGGATCGAGAATCCTCCATTCACGTGTATGTGTCAACATTTGGATTGTCATAAATAAAAAATATTCTATTCAGCAATATCAAGTTATACTTTTATCGCTGCTGGATGACTTTAAGGGCTGATTAAAACAAATTAAATTGATGCATTTTGGTATCTGCTGGCATTTTTTAAATGCTGTTTGCTTTTTCATTTAGGAAATGTATTATCCTAACCATATTTGAAAATACATCCTTCAATAAGCATGTTCTTCCATTTGGATCATTCCAGACTGCTGTTGTTATGGTCCAGTGACGTGCGTGAGGTTCATGGCTGGTGAGGCACTGACTTCATCACAGTCAGATTTACAAACATATGAACCCTAAAGAGTATCTTATTCACCATTTGATTGGCAGCAGTTAACAGGTTGTGTTTAAAAGCTCATACCAGCATTCTTCCCTGCTTGGCACTCAGCATCAAGGGTTGGAATTGGGGATTAAATCACCAAAAATGATTCCCGGGCGCGGCGCCGCTGCTGCCCATTGCTCCCCTCACCTCCCAGGGGGTGAGCAAGGGGATGGGTCAAATGCAGAGGACAAATTTCACCACACCTAGTGTGTGTGACAATCATTGGTACTTTAACTTAACTTTAACTTTACACATACACACTGTAGCACACAAAAAAGCACATTTATAAAAAAAACGTTATTATGGTCTTACCTTTACTTATAAATTAAGTCCATGCGCCGCTCCTTCTGAACAAAAGCATCGATAACTTGTTTATAGAAGTTTTCCTTATCTTTCTTCAGTTTTTGAAAGTCTTTCTGTCTCGATGGAGATCTTCCTTTACGTATTACCTCCTGCTTCGATTGAAAGTCCAGTTTAGAAAACTGTTTTATTTTAGATATGTAATCCTCCATGGTAATAGTCCAGGCGAGAGGAAAAAATAAACGATCGCTGCTAACTGTTGCTGCTTGTTGTCACTTCTTCTGCAGCCGAGTAGTCGCAAGAATGATCTCTGGGATCACTAGCGCCCTCTACCACCAGGAGGCGGGATTACTGCGAGCCGCCTCACACAGTGCGTCTTCACAGCAGTTTTATAATTGCTCAGCACAAGAAATACGTTACACACATACAGTTGTTGACAAAATACACTGTACATTATATACCTCAGCTAACTAAACTATCGAAATGTATAATATAATTCATATAGCAATACGGTCTCACTGCACAGCAGGCCAGCAGTTAGCCGAGTCATTGCGCAATCCATGGTGAGGCTCAACTCCGTGACTTGCCTCAACTGGCTGCTGACTTACCGCAAGTCTCTTCTCAGTATTTGAACGGCAAATGTGAAAATTCAGCGATTTTGAATAAAAATAATCTAAAACTGGTGAAGTTAAATGGAAAAAAACTTTATAGTATAATCACTGGATACATATAACAATTTAATTTTTTCTTTTTACATTTTTTTTCTTTCCATGATGACACGTGAGGCCCCGCCTCACCTGCCTCCCCTGACTGCACGTCACTGTTATGGTCAATATATTGATATAGTACAGAAAATGTGTTACATATTAAAGATGTGTGCTGTTAGTTCAACAACATCGCACACAGGTTGGAAAGCACAGGAACATGTATGAGGAGGGCACATAATGCCAGTAGTAAACGCAGAAAACTCATTCACTGTAAATAATGCAGCCTGCAGCACTTTTCATTTGTTCAAGCAGTCTTAATAGATGACAAGCAACACGCCCACTTGTCATCTATACATGTCATTTTAGAGTTTGCACATGCTGTTTAGTGAGTCGGAAGTGGATCTTAGTAGATCAGGCCCTGAGTCGTTATGCCAGATCCTGCATGTATCGTACAGCTGTGAGATAACATGGTGCTCTGGTGCCCGCTTGAAAGAGTTTACACTCGATTTGACCTTGACCTTTTGGCATAAGCTTGGCAGGGACGCTGCGTCGTACAAGGACGAAAACGGGGAGGTTGCTGAGTGTTGCTGAGTGAATAAGTTGTGTTTTGTGTTGTTTCTACGTAGACAAAAAAAAAAAAAGATTGATGTATGTTGTCTTTCTTCAGAAGTGTTTGCTCTGGTTCAGCACTTTGCTTCTCTCTTATTTCAATTCACCGTCTCTTAAGTCACATAAAGATGAGTTATTAGACACAAATAACTTAGTGGATTATGCCTTTATTTTGAGACGCATTTAACAACTGCTGCAAATTGTTATTGGGAAAGACTGAAAGAAAGCTGTTGATGATAGATTTGGGATTTATGGCTTTTTGAGGGGAGCCGAATCTTGAGGAGATGTTTCTTTCAAAGAGCCCTTCAAAATTATTATTATTATTTTATTTATTTTTTTATCAAAGAAACAATCACTGGTAACAATTACAAGGCAAGATGTGGATGAGAATAACTGTATTTTCACTGTTTTTATTCTATTGGTGGAAATTATTCTGAAAAATATTGATTATTGTTTGTTTTTGTTTGTTTGTTTTTGTTGTTTTCATTGGGGGGAGGTGTAATGTGTGATCTCATAACTAACTGATATACCTGCGCACTGTTCACTGTCGTCACTGTATTTTCGGAAGAACTGTATGTATGTACTGTACGTATATATGTATGTATGTATGTATGCATGTATGTATGTATGTAAAACGCTGTGTCTTGATGTCCAAGACAAATTTCTCCTCGGAGACAATAAAGCTAATTATTAATATTATTATTATTGTAGGGCAGCACGGTGGAAGAGGGGTTATTGCATCTGCCTCACAATACGAAGGTCCTGAGTAGTCCTGAGTTCAGTCCCGGGCTCGGGATCTTTCTGTGTTGCATGTTCTCCCCGTGACTGCGTGGGTTCCCTCCGGGTACTCCGGCTTCCTCCCACCTCCAAAGACATGCACCTGGGGATAGGTTGATTGGCAACACTAAAAAGAAAATTGGCCCTAGTGTGTGAATGTGAGTGTGAATGTTGTCTGTCTATCTGTGTTGGCCCCGCGATGAGGTGGCGACCTGTCCAGGGTGTACCCCGCCTTCCGCCCGATTGTAGCTGAGATAGGCTCCAGCGATAGGCTCCGCGACCCCAAAAGGGAATAAGCGGTAGAAAATGGATGGATGGATTATTATTGTAAATATTCCATAAGGTGATGCCATATTACCGTGCTTAGATAGTGACATATTGAAATTTCCCTCACCTAAAAAAACTTTAGTTGCACAAGAACATTTTAACAATACAGAAACAATAAACCAATAATAAGTAAGAATACAATATATTCAACAAGTATAGATAAAACTACAATACAGATGAATACATTGCAATGTGAATATATATATATATATATATATATATATATATATATATATATTTACAGTACAGACCAAAAGTTTGGACACACCTCATTTCAATGCGTTTTCTTTATTTTCATGACTATTTACATTGTAGATTGTCACTGAAGGCATCAAAACTATGACACCTGTGAAGTGAAAACCCTTTCAGGTGACTACCTCTTGAAGCTCATCGAGAGAATGCCAAGAGTGTGCGAATAAGTAATCAGAGCAAAAGGTGGCTATTTTGAAGAAACTAGAATACAAAACATGTTTTCAGTTATTTCACCTTTTTTTGTTACCGTATTTTTCGGACTATAAGTCGACCTTTTTTTCATAGTTTGGTGCGACGTATACTCCGGAGCAACTTATGTGTGAAATTATTAACATATTACCGTAAAATATCAAATAATATTATTTATCTCATTCGCGTGAGCGACGAAGCAAATGTCCGCAATCGTCACACACACGTCAGCAATCGTCACTCACACGCCAACCAATAAGAATTCAGCGGGGGCGGGTCATGGCAGAAGTGCATTGTGGGTTTTGGAATGCTAACTGCTATATGCTATACGCTACTGCCGGAGTTATTAAAATGGATCACATCAACCATCGCGGTAACTTATAAAAACTGAGAAGGACTGAACTAAAATGGCACCGAAAAGGAAATCATATACTGCAGATGACAAGCTGGACGTAGTGAAATATGCACCAGAAAACGGCGATCGAGCAGCAGAAAGAATGGACTTTAGAGGGGCGCATACCAGGTGCGACACCGAGGAAGAAGATTTCATCGGATATAGCGATTGGGAGTGACTGATTGTTTGGTAAACGTATAGCATGTTCTATATGTTATAGTTATTTGAATGACTCTTACCATAATATGTTACGTTAACATACCAGGCACGTTCTCAGTTGGTTATTTATGCCTCATATAACGTACACTTATTCAGCCTGTTGTTCACTATTCTTTATTTATTTTAAATTGCCTTTCAAATGTCTGTTCTTGGTGTTGGATTTTATCAAATAAATTTCCCCCAAAAATGCGACTTATACTCCAGTGCGACATATATATGTTTTTTTTTCTTCTTTATTGTGCATTTTCGGCCGGTGCGACGTATACTCCGGAGCGACTTATAGTCCGAAAAATACGGTAAGTACATAACTCCACATGTGTTCATTCATAGTGTTGATGCCTTCAGTGACAATCTACAATGTAAATAGTCATGAAAATAAAGAAAACGCATTGAATGAGAAGGTGTGTCCAAACTTTTGGCCTGTACTGTGTATATATATATATATATATATATATATATATATATATATATATATATATATATATATATATATGTCTTAATAAGGTTATCCAAAAAATAGTGCTCGATACCGTAGTAGAGCGCAATATATGTATGTGTGGGAAAAAAAATCACAAGACTATTTCATCTCTACAGGCCTGTTTCATGAGGGGGGGTACCCTCAATCATCAGGAGATTTTAATGGGAGCATTCGCATACCATGGTTTATATAGGGCACAGAGTGGGTGGGTACAGGCTGGCCTAGGGGCGTGGTGATTGGCTCATGTGTTACCTAGGAGGTGTTTCCGTCTATGGCGGCATGTTGTTACAATTTCGCTGCGCTTGTTGAGGGATGACAGGTCTGGACGGTAAATAAAACAGTTTCTCTTTCAAGCATAGGTTGCATCTTTTATTACCACTATTGTAAGGTGTGCTGGATGCAAGAATTTGCCATGTTATTGAATATTCAACATTATTGTCTTTGAGGTCCCAAATGTGTTTGCTGAGTTCTGTGGTATTTCGCAGGTTTTTGTTCCTGAAAGAAGCCTTGTGATTGTTCCATCTGGTTTTGAATTCACCCTCGGTTAATCCTACATATGTGTCGGATGTGTTAATGTCCTTGCGTATTACCTTAGATTGGTAGACAACTGATGTTTGTAAGCACCCCCCGTTGAGGGGGCAATCAGGTTTCTTTCGACAGTTACATGCTTTGTTGGTTTTGGAGTCGCTCTGACTGGGGGTCGACGGCTCATTTGCAATTGTTTTGTTGTGGTTTGAGATGATTTGTCGTATATTGTTCATGCAGCTGTAGCTCAATTTAATGTTGTTCTTGTTGAATACTTTTCTTAGGTTGTTGTCTTTGGGAAAGTGTTTGTCAATCAGATTGAGGAATTTGTGTCCAATGTTCGTTGAGACGTTTTTGCTGTATGGGGGGTTGTACCAGATGATGTCGTTTCGTTTTCTGTTCTTTTTTGGCTGGTTTCCTGGCGTGGGTTCATAGGTGAGGGTGAAATTGTATCCGCTTTCATCAAGGGCTTTTTGGTACGGGGGGGTTGCTTGGTCAAATTCAGCTTTGCTAGATGACAGCATCGATAGCCTTTTATTGATTCCGGTAGGTATTCTTTTCGTGGTGGTGGGTGGGTGGTTGCTGTCATGGTGCACGTATTGGAGTGTTGTGTTGGGTTTCGTGAATGGTTGGTAGCTGTTATTTCTCAGGTTGAAAGTGACGTCAAGGAAGTTGACGGTTTGCTTGTTGGCTTCAATCGTGATCCGTAGGCCGTTCTCTTTGAAAATTTGGCATATGCGCTTCTTGGTATTCTCGCTGCTCCTTGGCGAGGCGCGACACACTGCCAGTCCGTCATCACGGTAAATACCAAGGTTCAGATTGAGGCTAGCGAGCTGGGAGAGGAGGAAACTCCCAACGAGTTCACACGTTTCTGCTCCGTCAAAACTTCCCATAGTGACGTCAAATGTTGCATTGTTCTTTTTTTGCCATGGTGTACTGTTGTGGATGAGAATGGAGTTTTTTGCGTGGATGATGATGTTTCTATATATATATATGTTTTACATATTCACATTAGAGCAATGAACCAGAAAAGTGAATCCAAATGTTTTTGTTTTTTTACTTACTTACTTTACTTTACTTACCTGACATTTTCTAGCCCAGTCACCAGTCCAGATGCAGCGTGGGTAATTGCATCTGCATCTGCAAAAACTGCTCTCAAATGAAAGGCTCGCAAATGTTCAATTTGTTCACCAAAAAAATCTGTTCAAAATACTTGATTCGTTTGCAAACGCCACATCTCTAGTTGATAATTGCCAATGCAGCACAAAAATAAACTCAAGTTCAGAATGTTTTGCCGAATTTAATAAATATACTTTGGAGTATTGACAAGCATGTATGTATGTGTGTGTAAAATAGAGCAAGATTGGTTGAAAAACATGCCCGCCATTAGGCAGAACGTCTTTGCAGGAGCTCGGGTGGAATTTAGCAACTCATTGTCTGTAAGTCATTTATCATTTGTGTAATCAATCCCCACCTAGTTGGTACTAGGTGGGGATTGAACCAGGGACGGCGTGGCGCAGTGGAAGAATGGCCGTGCGCGACCCGAGGGTCCCTTGTTCAATCCCCACCTAGTACCAACCTCGTCATGTCCATTGTGTCCTGAGCAAGACACTTCACCCTTGCTGCTGATGGCTGCTGGTTAGCGCCTTGCATGGCAGCTCCCTCCATCAGTGTGTGAATGTGTGTGTGAATGGGTAAATGTGGAAGTAGTGTCAAAGCGCTTTGCGTACCTTGAAGGTAGAAAAGCGCTATACAAGTACAACCCATAATGATTATAAAACTTTAAGATATCTGTGTTATATGTAAGCACGTTTCTTGAAGAATATTGAGATCAACCCACAGGGGGCGCCATAAATGTCAATTACAGTCATGAGAGTCCATTCCCAGAGACTTTACTTGTGTCTTAAGTAGGGATGATACTCGAAACCGATTTTTCCGGTTGTTCGATAAGAAAAGAACCGAGTCCTCGGACTCAAATCCCTTTTTGAGAACCGGTACACGTTATCGAGACCACTATAGTAAAGGAAAAGAGTTGGTTCTTTATTCGAATCCCTGGGAATTAATCCCGTCCCAACCAGAAATGCCCCGTGAGACATCAAAAGAAATGACGTCACGTAGCTCAGTCATTCGGCGCAGATAGCAAAATCAGGAAAAACAATGGACCGGAAAAAGCGCTCCAAGGTGTAATAAAGTTCAAAACAAAAGGTATAATCCAATGAATAACTTTACTGAGAGATTTGAGCAGGGTACAAACACATGACCAACACTTTTACGACCAACCGGGAACATAGCAACCAGGCTAGCAACGCACCTCCTTTACGGCAGCTGTCGCAACGTTCTTAAAGCAACCGCAGCACATACATATATATACAACATATATGACATGATCTCCCTTTTTTAACTTTTGTTTTTCTTTCCTTGTAAACAAAAACAAAATCACACTGTATATGTGTTGTCTGTCTAATTATAAATAATGCAGACGAGGCGTATTGGCTGAGTTCTTGACGTTTACTTTCACAGCGTGCTCATAATCTCATTCTTAGCTGCCGGGTGGCGACATGCAACAACACTTTTCGGGGCTACCGCGCATGCTCGTCACTCCCGTTGCATGCTGGGTAGTGTAATTGTTATATTCCCTTGCTCATAACATCACATCTTTCCCCCTACAAAGAAATAATGTTAACTCAATAAAGTGTATTTCTTTTTTTAGCATTAACTTTTCATTTTTTTAGCATTGTAACCACATTTGCAAACAACTTTTCTCTTCATAGAATTTTCTTTCAATAAAGAAATAAAGTGCAAAAATGTCAACGCATCATAACAAACAGTTATGTCAAATAGCAGCAGAAGTGCACTTTTTGGAGAGCTGTATTATTTTCAGTTTTGTGCCTAAGGGACTGATTTTATTAAAAACTATATTAGAGACAGGTTGTTTTTGTGTTACTGTATATATTTGTTTTTCTGAAAAATCCCACTTAATATACTTTGGGTCAACAGTCAATATTTATTTATTTTACTTTATTTTTTTAGGGGGGTAAGAGTCAATATTTATTTATTTATTAGATTTTATTTTTTTTCTTATATAATAAAAATGAGCTTTTGTTATACCAAATATTGTGTGTTTTTTTCCACATACAACAACCTATCTGGACTCGATAAGAGAATCGATAAGAAATCGGTTCGATAAGAGGATTCGATAATAGGCTCGAACTCGATAATTTCTTATCAAACATCATCCCTAGTCTTAAGTGAAAAGCATGATCTCTTGGCTTGATGTCAAGTACCAGACATTCAATAATGGACATTGAATAATATTCCATTCAAAAAGGAGGAACTCCAACTTCAATTCCTCAATAGTAAATTACATATTGTTGCTGCACAACTTAAAATAAAGCTGAAAGCGTGCTTTGTCACGTAATGAAGACAAACATGACAGCTACAAATTAGCAGCAATTGAAGGTAGGCAATCCAAGTACTAAAAAGTATGGTTGTGTTTACATTAATTCCAAGTCATCCATTTTTACCGCTTGTTCCTTTCGGGTTCGCGGGGGGTGCTGGAGCCTATCTCAGCTGCATTCGGGCGGTAGGCGGGGTACACCCTGGACAAGTCGCCACCTCCTCACAGGGCCAACACAGATAGACAGACAACATTCACACTCACATTCACACACTAGGGCCAATTTAGTGTTGCCAATCAACCTATCCCCAGGTGCATGTCTTTGGAGGTGGGAGGAAGCCGGAGTACCCGTAGGGGAACCCACGCAGTCACAGGGACAACACGCAAACTCCACACAGAAAGATCCCGAGCCCGGGATTGAACTCAGGACCTTCGTATTGTGAGGCACATGTACTAACCCCTGTACCACCGTGCTGCCTTACATTCATTCCTTTTGTCAAAATACTTGCGAGAGCATGATCATGAAAAAGGACTCTTCATAAAATGGTTAATAATTCCTAAACTGAATTTTTTCTGACTTCTCGTTAAATCCAAGTTGAAAGTCAACACTTCCGTCCCATCTTGGTTGTTTTTTTACGCAACCATAGTGATGTCGACAACATGTTTTTGTGAAAAGAAGTCAGTCATTTGAATAAATGAATTGAGAGAGCTACAAAGCAGCAAGTGACAACATGTCATCCAAATAATGCAACTATTTTAAAGCGGTTTCTTGAGCCCCTGAAAATGAAAGTTAAGTGACAAAAAAATTGCTGTGAGTCCTAGGCGGTAAATAGCTCACTGCATATGTACAAAACTTCTTAAAGCTGAAAATCTACACTTCAAATCACTTCTTGGCTGTTTTATTACAAATCCATTGTGGTGGTGTAGAACAAATCGATGTGTGTAATTGTTTTGCTGTCAAATGTTAAAGTGGTATTATTCGATAAGTGCCGGTGTCTAGCACTTATTCCAGACTAGCACACATGTCTGAAAAGGAGTAGAAAAAAGTAGAGCTCATTTAATCGCATCTTTTTTTCCGTTTCAAAGCTATATTTTTTTTCCAAGATAGCCCCGCTGTAGTGGCTGCTGGTGGCAGGAGCTCTGTGCGCTTGTGTCATCCTTTTGTGTTTCTAATGTGTCCTTCTTGTTTTCATGTGTTGTTTTTAGCCTTTTGTTTCGAGACCGTTTGGGACCGTGTGACAAGGGGTGGCACTTTCGTGACTTCTGCTGTGCTTTTTTGTGAACTTCTGGATCTGCGTCCCGGGAGCCTTTTGGTCGTGGAGACCAGCTGCTGGGTCTCTGCCACACCAGAGTCCGTTTGGAGAGACTGGAGGAGAGACAGGGTTGCGGAGCTAGGGATGAGCGCCGGGACGGAAAAGCAGTCTTGGCTGAATGAGCAGGTATCGGACACCTCGGTCTCCTTGGACATATCCTCGCACATCCCTGCAGACTGGACACTGGCCGAGAATTGGTTAGCGGCCGAGGGTGGAGTCGGCTCTCTTGGTTGCTTTGTTGGGTCTGCTCCTGTCTCTGGCCATGCTCCCCCAACACCAGCACGAGGCCACCACAGTGTATATGTTTTTTTTGTTGTTGTTGTTTTACTTTTGTGGCTGTGTGTAGAAGTGCTGGTTGCATCAGCTCTGCTCTTTTAATGTATGTAATGTTCTTTGTGTTCTTTGATGTTTCCGTCTTATACACATGTTTATGTGTGCTATGTCTATGAGTTTTTTTCCCTTGGCCTCAGTCAGGACCCCCTCTCCAGGGGCCCAGGCTTAGACTGGTGTATGTTGACTGTTGGGGTGTATATTGTAGCGTCCCGGAAGAGTTAGTGCTGCAAAGTTGTGTTTATGTTGTGTTACTGTGCGGATGTTCTCCCAAAATGTGTTTGTCATTCTTGTTTGGTGTGGATTCACAGTGTGGCGTATATTTCTAACAATGTTAAAGTTGCTTATACGGCTATTCTCAGTGTAAACTGTATCGCTGTTGATGAAGTATGCTTTGCATTTACGTGTGTGTGCGTACAGGAGCCGCTCATATCTTGTGACTGGGCGGGCACGTTGTTTGAAGCTATGAAAAGCGGATGTGACGTCAGCTTGTAGAGGACGTTAAAAGCAGTGCCTGTAAGGCATGCCCCTAAGACTGTGGAATACGAGATATAATGACTGATTAACGCTTTTGTTCGATAATGAGGGTTACCTCAGCTCAAAGCCTGAGCCCCGACATTAATGAACTAGCATCCAAGAAAAGATGGCAGGTATCTGGCTTGGGCACATCAAATTAGATGAGTGTGTTGCAAACTGAGCAGTTTAAAGTCCTGAATGGTTGGTTTATTCATTATTTTATTTTAAAATGTAATAGCCTGTGGAAAAAGTTAATGTTGATATTTACCTCAGAAGGCTGCAAATAGAAAAGAGGCATTCAATTTGTATTTAAATTGTATTTGATATGCCATTGATATTTTTTAATTATTATTATAATGATTTGAAACTCGATTTTGCATGTCACTATAAAGTTATATAAGCCTTGCTTGTTCAATATTTAATGCAAAACTTGTTTGGGTCCCTATTAAAAAGGTTAATTTGTTCAACCTTGGCCCGCGGCTTTGTTCAGTTTTAAATTTTGGCCCACCCTGGATTTGAGTTTGACAACCCTGGCCTAATGGATGCTGATTTCAGCACCGTCGTAGTGGACAGCTCTTTTCATGCATGTACAGGCAAACTGCTCCAGCCCCACTTTGAACAATAGTAAGAATAATCAATAATATTTTACTAGAAAATGCAAGCCTCCAAACACCCTCCAACTGAACCACGGACTAAAAGCACTCATATACTGAACAAGATGAGTCAGGGCAAAAAAAGAGAGAGAGAGAGAAAGAGAGAGAGAGAGAGAGAGAGAGAGGGAGAAGTAGGGGCTGAGGTAGAGCTATTGAGAGAGAGTGAGTGTATTTCTTCCACGGGAAAGAATGTGAGCCACATCAGCCTGCCGCGGATCGGCTGCAGCTACGACCATAACTCCTGTGGACGGATTTACGTCTCCTCCACATCAGCACACACCGCGATATTGAACACGCAGCACGGAGACATTTGAAGTCCGCTGCTGCCAATCAATAGACATCAGCAAGGAAAGAGGAGAGGAGCGTGGAAGTGTGTCACGCCTCCTCTCGCATCTTCCCGCGGCCGCCAAAGTGTCTGCAAGCGGAGAGGAAGAAGGGATGAGGAGGCAAACTGCGTGGAGGACGGGACGCGGGGCACTTACACGCATCCAGACTGTGCGTAATTTGAGTGTTGAAGACTGAGAGCGTTTTTCTCACCTGCGCCCACTTTTTATGCATTTGTGGGTTTTTTTTGTGTTTTTTTGACGCACTCCGTAAAAGAAGCGGCCGTGCATGGGCCCCGAGCCCCGTGAGTCCCCTGGGATGGCGTGCGGTGCTTGTTACTACCTGGTCATCAGCTCCACGCACCTCAGCAATGGGCACTTTCGGCGCGTCAAGGGGGTCTTCAGGGGGCCACTGTGCACCACAGCAGCGTGTGATTCACCGGTATGTCCCACACACACACACACACACACACACACACACACCACTTCTCATATAACACACCCTTTGAATGTAATTGCAACTCTCACATGCACCCGCAGGCAACTCCATTTATTGACAAATTACTCAGCTTTACTGTTTCTATTATTGTTATTGTGCGGGGGATAGGGAACTCAATGCCACAATTGGGTATTCAAGCATAAAGTCGTAGTCCCGCCACGCTAATTCCTACTCCCTAGGCTATGGGAATTAAACAAATGGAAGTGCATTAGTGCTTTCGGAAAAAGGGCCGAGCTGCCCCTGTTGTAAATAGCACTCATTATATCTGAAGTGCGTGTTGATATGTATGTGTGCAACTCCATGACCTTTTCCTATAGAGACACTTGTTTCCTTGGGCCACCACAATGGCATTACATCTCCAATGTGTGTGTGTGTGTGTGCTATAGAGTCATTACCAGTCTGTCAAGTTTGGCCCGTGCTCACTAAGTGCTAGAGCATCAGGCCAACAGATGCCTCACAGAGATGCTGCAGAAAAGTTGTGTTCGGCACACCGTGCAAAAAAAAAACCTCTGACTCGTCACTACAGTCCAACATAATGCTATTGTGTCATACTGTCTAAGCCAGTGTTTTTCAACCTTTTTTGAGCCAAGGCACATGTTTTCCATTGAAAAAATGCGGAGGCACACCACCAGCAGAAATAATTAAAAACTGAAACTCAGCAGCCGATATTGACAATAAAAAGTCGTTGTCGCAATTGTTGGATATTGTCATGTCTGTGTGATCATGTTTTGTTTTAGTCATGTTCGGTTTTGTTTTTGGACTTTTTGTGCACTTTTGTTTTGTTTTGTCACCATAGCAACCATTAGTTTTCACCTGTCACGTCACGCACCTGTTTCACGTTTTGAGTCACGCACCTGCTTTCACTAATCATGTCTATAGTATTTAAGTTCATTGTTTTCAGTTTGTCATGCTGGCGACATCCCACATATATGCTCTGCACATTCCTGACACTTTTTCATGTCCATCGTTCATGCTGCTCCTTTTGTCCATGCCAAGTAAGTTTTGTTTATTAATGCCACAGTTAGTGTTTTTTGTTGTTCATAGTTTCTGCCTTTGTGCAAGTATTTGTTTTCATAGCCAAGTTGTTTCTCCGCCACTGTGCGCGCTTTTCGATTGTACTTTTTTTTGATAAAATTAAATAACTCATGTACTTACATTCCCGTCTCGCCCGAGCCAACTTTCCGTTGCATCCCGGAAAAGCAAACACCCAGGATCAAGTCGTGACAGATATGACTTTAAAGCATAACCAAGCGTGCATCAATATAGCTCTTGTCTTAAAGTAGGTGTACTGTCACCACCTGTCACATCACACCCTGATTTATTTTGACTTTTTTGCTGTTTTCCTGTGTGTAGTGTTTTACTTCTTGTTTTGCGCTCCTATTTTGGTGGCTTTTTCTCTTTTTTTTGGTATTTTCCTGTAGCAGTTTCGTGTCTTCCTTGACCGCTATTCCCCACACCTACTTTGTTTTAGCAATCAAGAATATTTCAGTTGTTTTTATCCTTCTTTGTGGGTACATTGTTGATTGCCGTGTCATGTTCGGATGTACTTTGTGGACGTCGTCTTTGCTCCACAGTAGGTCTTTGCTGTCGTCCAGCATTCTGTTTTTGTTTACTTTGTAGCCAGTTCAGTTTTAGTTTCGTTCTGCATAGCCTTCCCTAAGCTTCAATGCCTTTTCTTAGGGGCACTCACCTTTTGTTTATTTTTGGTTTAAGCATTAGACACCTTTTTTACCTGCACCCTGTCTCCCGCTGTTTCCGACATCTACGATGCAATTAGCTACCTGCTGCCACCTATTGATATGGAAGAGTATAACGTGGTAAGTCTGCCGATCTCCAGACAGCACAGACACTCAACAGCAACACATTATTTGCGGATTACTGGTTTGCAAAAAATATTTTTAACCCAAATAGGTGAAATTAGATCTCCCACGGCACACCAGACTGTATCTCAAGCCGGGGCACAGTGGTTGAAAAACACTGGTCTAAGCATTGCATTAACAAGTGTACAACAAACAATACAATATTATAGTGTAAACTCCCCATAGGACACAATGGGACGTTCATTACTCTGTTCCAGGGTCAAACTGTCACTGACAAACAACCTAAAAGCAAGATTTTTGGTAACTTTTTCACATTCTTAGCTGTCATAAAAGGGTAAAAATGTACAGTACAGGTCAAATGTTTGGACACACCTTCTCATGCAATGTGTTTTCTTTATTTTCATGACTATTTACATTGTAGATTGTCACTGAAGGCGGGCAGCACGGTGGGACAAGGGTTAGTGCAGGGGTCGGGAACCTTTTTGGCTGAGAGAGCCATGAAAGCCAAATATTTTAAAATGTATCCCCGTGAGAGCCATATAGTATTTTTTTAACACTGAATACAACTAAATGTGTGCATTTTTAAGTAAGACCAACATTTTTAGAGTATAATAAGTCTCTTTTTCTTTTTAATAACATTGTTATTCTGAAGTTAACCAATAATAAATAAAATACTTCTTACCATTAATGAACAGGTGCGGAAGAAAACGGATTGATGGATTAAAATGCATTAGAATGTTTTATATTCTGAACGTTATTTTTAACATTGATTACCAGCGGAATTATTCATTACTTATCGTGTTAAGCAATGTCAGCTAAGATTTATCTGAGAGCCAGATGCAGACATCAAAAGAGCCACATCTGGCTCTAGAGCCATAGGTTCCCTACCCCTGGGTTAGTGCATGTGCCTCACAATACTAAGGTCCTGAGTAGTCCTGAGTTCAATCCCGGGCTCGGGATCTTTCTGTGTTGCATGTTCTCCCCGTGAATGCGTGGGTTGCCTCCGGGTACTCTGGCTTCCTCCCACCTCCAAAGACATGCACCTGGGGATAGGTTGATTGGCAACACTAAAAAGAAAATAGGCCCTAGTGTGTGAATGTGAGTGTGAATGTTGTCTGTCTATCTGTGTTGGCCCTGTGATGAGGTGGCGACTTGTCTAGGGTGTACCCCGCCTTCCGCCTGAATGCACCTGAGCTAGGCTCCAGCACTCCCCGCGACCCCTAAAGGGACAAGCGGTAGAAAATGGATGGATGGATTGTCACTAAGGGCATCAAAATCTATGAATGAACACACGTGGAGTGATGTACTTAACAAAAAAAGGTGAAATAACTGAAAACATGTTTTATATTCTAGTTTCTTCAAAAAAGCCACCTTTAGTTCTGATTACTTTTTCGCACACTCTTGGCATTCTCTCGATTCAAGAGGTAGTCACCTGAAAGGGTTTTCACTTCACAGGTGTCATAGTTTTGATGCCTTCAGTGACAATCTTCATTGTAAATAGTCATGAAAATAAAGAAAACGCATTGAAATGAGAAGGTGTGTCCAAACTTTTGGTCTGTACTGTACATTTAAACTTCATTTTGAGGTTGAGAGACTGGGAGACAATCTTTTCACATTAAGACAGTTTTTTTTAGCAATCATTTTAGCAATTGTATACTGAGCAGCATGGACATGTGTACCACTGTCTTGCATTGCTAGAGTTATATTTTATTTTCTATATTTCCATCTTATTTTTCCACTCTGACATCCCTGCGCTCCAATCCTTTTACACAAAGTCACATGTAGGACATCATCATGCATGACTGCACTTTTAACTGCAGGGGCCTATTTCTCCCAAAAAATGTTGGCTGAATTCCAAAATTGACCTTAACAACTGTAACTTATATCAGCATCAATATAAAAAGTACATAATTTAGTACCCATCTGTATTGACTTTAACAACTCTAACAACTAACTTTCAAGTAATGTTGCTGTTGAATAAAACTAAAATAAAGTAAACTTTTTGAAAACAACTCAGGAACAAGAAGGTGTTTGCCAACTACAGTTGCCAACAAGTGGTGTTTTGTAGGCATTGCTGGACTTAATCGGTGTTGTACAGGCATAAAAGTGAGTTCAGTATTCCCTCTTTTATTGCTGTTAATTGGTTCCGGACATGACCACAATAAATGAATTTCCGCAAAGTAGAAATCATTAATTATAAATCAAATCTTTTCATAGTTGGAGCATAAAAAGTGTTGACAATCTTTTAAACATATTTATCAACACTATGCGAGCCCTCTAGGGCACGGAAAACACCCTTTAGTCACCTTTACACTCTTTTAATCCAATATAGTAATGCTTCTTGAGGCTGAGCCAATCAGTGGCCACGATACTGAACTTTGTGGTCTGATTAGTTTGGTCTTCTCTAGTGGCCAATACTCCTCTAATATTGATATTGTTAGTTTATTTAACCAATGTTATGCTTGAAAATGCCTAATTTAGGACATAAAAATTTTATAATATGCTTTAAAAAGCAAAATAAAATTTCCTGATACGGTGCTGCCACAATATTTGAATCCGGCGAGGGACTTTTTCACAAGCATGTTTTAGTACAATGTATCTTCTCAAGGGACAATACTATAGGAATGGCACTTGATGATGAACTTTGGAGTAGTCAGTGTACGGTTCGTATAGCAGTATATCTTTACTATCCACTTAAATGACTAAACACATGTAGCCATGGATGGATGAGTTATTTTTAAGTATTACCTGTTGTGAATCTTTGGGAACCTCATGGTTTGACTCCATTCCAATTCATGGGGAGAAAATTAGATTCAGAATCAATTCTCGATTCAACACGATTCTTTTTATATACTATTTGGTATTTATTTGGTGTACGTGTTTTCAAAAACAGGCTACTGGTTACAAAACATATTCTTGTCTGCTGACGTACGACTTACACAAGAATTGTTGGCCTAAAAACACATCATTTTACTTCTCATAATAACATGATGTTAATCATTTTATAAATACCTCCAATCCAATCCCAGCTTTACAATACTAAAAATGAAGAAGCAATTGAGAAGACATACACATACGATACTAAAAAGAGAGAAACCCAAAATTAAATACAAAATTATATATATATATATATATATATATATATATATATATATATATATATATATATATATATGTGTGTGTATTTTATTTTATTTTGTTATTCTCAAAATCTGAATCAATTTAGAATTGCAATTTGGATATGAATTGATTTTTTTGGAGCACCCTTGTACTAAGTAATACTAATGATAATAATGGATTAGATTTATATTTTCTAAAAATATGAAATATATACATATGTATATTTAAATATAAACATTTCTAAACATTTAAAGCGCTTCACCGGAAGTGACAACCCATCATTCATTCACTCCACATTCACTTATAATGGTGGTAAGCTACATTTGTAGCCACAGCTGCCCTGGTGTGGCTGCCGAATTGCGCCTATGGCCTTTCCGACCACCACCAAACATTCATTCAGCAAGGTGGTTAAGTGTCTTGCCCAAGGACACAACGGTCGTGAGTAGGATGGCAGAAAAGATTCGAACCAGGAACCCTCAAATTTCTGGATGGCCACTCTACCATATGAGCCACGCCACCCACCTATACCAAAGTATGAAGAAAGTGAGGGAGTCTCTATTGCAGACCTGGGCAAATTAAGGCCCGGGGGCCACATGCGGCCCATTAAGCTTTTCAATCTGGCCCGCCGGACATTCCCAAATATATTTTTTAGATCTTTAAGATGGAAAGTGTAGCTGCCATTATGATGTGCAGTCATGTTTTCTAATGACCGTAAGTCTTCAACTATACAAAGTATTTCAATGGTTGGAATCTGCGCTTTTGGATGATATACTAGTTACTATGGTAATCTAATTAGTTACCATGGTAATCTAATTAGTTACTATGGTCATCTAATTAGTTACTATGGTAATCTACGTCACAGCAGCTCAGACGAGGCACTAAGCAGTGTGGGCGGGAAGCGTTTCCACAGACGAGGAAGGAGATTTTCACAACAAAGTTCTAAAGCTTAGTGATGTATCAGATATATCAGATTGTAGGTGGGTTTATTTTGTATCCTTTGCGTTCATATTTCACTGTTTGTTGCATTTTTGTTGCGTTTCACTTGATTGTAAAATATGTCGATCGAAAGGGTGTGTGACATTCATACTTTGTCAATATTCAGTGTTTTATCGTTCATAGAAACATGTAAAATTCCATTACGTTTTTTAAGGCGGTCTGTCATAACGTTTTTAGCATTCAATCAGACAATATTGTGAGGTTTTGTATTAGTGTCCCTAAAAATAGATATACCGGCTCCCAGACACATTTTTTCTCTCTAAATGTGGCCCCCGAGTCAAAATAATTGCCCAGGCCTGGTCTATTGTAAAGTCTCCATGCAGGCGATAATCAACATTTTAATTTGTGTGGACGCTTTTTTCAAGTAATCCATCATAATAATCTCATTAGTACAGTCTATTAGTATAGTATCAGAGGCTACTCATTAGGTGTTAGAACAGGTTCCATAAAGCATCTAATTTCAGTTACTCGGCTATGAAGCCCATTACTGGCGGCACTTAACCTCCGAACAGAAAATATGCAGCTTCCCTTTGAGTGTATATACAAATGTCATTCCGCTCTTGAATAATTTCCTTTTTTCACGCAGGCAGCCATTTATTCCCAAACTCGCTTTAAAAGAAAGACTCTTGACACGCGGTTAATCTGTCACATTATACAACATCTTTCTTGACAAACGTACATGTGTCCAAATGTTACGCATCAAATATTGAAGCGCGACACATTGTATTAACTTCCACGTTTTCATCTGCCTGCCTTCACCTCTCCAGTCGCTCTTTTCATGTCTCATCCTCCTGGTGCTCTTCCCTCGCTTCCTCCTGTTCCCACACGTCTCTAACAAAGAAGAAGCAAACACAGCCAATCAAATGTTGATCATTGTCATGTCTCACGAATGTCCTGCTGTGTGACACTTTGATCGTCATGTCTGCACTCAAAGAGAACCCACACATGTTCAAGTGTACCTGGAGCATTAGGATTCTCTTTTAGAAAACAAGGCATTAGTTACCTCTAATCCTACTGAAGCATGTCACTGGATTATGAACGAGCTTCCCAGCAAATCATAACAATCCCTGTATCATCCTGAGTGCCAGCATCCAGCGGTAGAAAAATGGATGGATAAATGGAAAAAAGTTAATTGTGACAACTGTACCGTCTAGTTCAGGGGTCGGCAACCCAAAATGTTGAAAGAGCCATATTGGACCAAAAATACAAAAACAAATCTGTCTGGAGCCGCAAAAAAATTAAAAGCCATATTACATACAGATAGTGTGTCATGAGATATAAATTGAATTAAGAGGACTTAAAGGAAACTAAATGAGCTCAAAAATACCTACAAATGAGGCATTATGATGCAATATGTACATATAGCTAGCCTAAATAGCATGTTAGCATCGATTAGCTTGCAGTCATGCAGTGACCAAATATGCCCGATTAGCACTCCCCACAAGTCAATAACATCAACAAAACTCACCTTTCTTGCACAACGTTAAAAGTTTGGTGGATAAAATGAGACAGAAAAAGAAGTGGCATAAAACACGTCCTAGAAAGTCGGAGAAAGTTATACATGTAAACAAACTACGGTGAGTTCAAGGACCGCCAAAATTAGTAGGACAAAACGGCGCTCGCCAAACACTCGAATCAGTGAAGCATGTTTAATATAAACAGTGGGATTTATAACAATTAGGGAGGTTTGTGTCATGTTTGGCCTCCTACAGAAACCATATTAAAACAAAAAATAAATTATTTCCCCTCATCTTTTTCCATTTTTCAAACATCTTTGGAAAAGCTCCAGGGAGCCACTAGGGCGGCGCTAAAGAGCCGCAGCGGCTCTAGAGCCGCGGGTTGCCGACCCCTGGTCTAGTTAGTCAGCAACCCGCAGCTCTAGAGCCGCATGCAGCTCTTTAGCGCCACCCAAGTGGCTCCCTGGACCTATTTCAGACGTGTGAAAATGGAAAAAAGATGAAGATTTATTTTTTATTTTTTATAAATGTTCTGTAGGAGAACAAACCTTCCTAACTGTTGGAAATCCCACTTTATGTTATACATGCTTCACTGATGAGAGGATTTGGCAAGCACCGTTTTGTCCTAATAATTTCAGCGATCCTTGAACTCATCGTAGTTTGCTTACATGCACAACTTTCTCCGACGCTGCCACAGAAAGACGTGTTTTGTGCCACTCCTTCTTTGTTTAATTTTGTCCAACAAGCGTTGTATGCTGTGCGTAAATGCACAAAGGTGAGCTTTGTTGATGTTATTGACTTGTTGGAGTGCTCATCAGGCATATTTGGTCAGTGCAAGCTAATCGATGCTAACATGCTATTTAGGCTAGCTGTATGTACATATTGCATCTTTATGCCTCGTTTGTAGGTATATTTGAGCTCATTTAATTTCCTTTACTTATAATCCTCTGTGTATTTAATTTATATGTGCATGTCTCATGGCACATTATCTATATGTAATATTGGCTGCATTTCTGATAGTTGTTTGGGTGCCATGTTGTTCCAGACCACAGCAAACGTTACCCAGCTTTCCATTCGGAGCCAGTAATGTCCAGAAGTTATCTCATCCTGTGAGAAGCCTTCATTTTACTAATGATTGCCAATGTTGCAAAAATGCGTAGAATACAAATTAAAACACTTACATCATGTGTTGCCTTCATTATAACACTTATATAAGGCGTTTAATTTTTTGTGGCTCCAGACAGATTTTTTTTTTTGTATTTTTGGTCCAATATGGCTCTTTCGACATTTTGGGTTGCCGACCCCTAGTCTAGTTGTTACTGTACATTGTGTTTTCTTACACTTCTCGGTCTCATTTCCAAGATTTATAGTAGACTTTGCAATGCAGTTGCAATTCCAAGACGTTAGATGGCAGTAGTGTACAGTAGGTAAAGTTGTGATTTTGCCTCATCTTTCACGTTAAGCGTGAGTAAAGAATGTGTGAAGAATGCACTACCGACCTGATAAGACCTGATAAGTTCAAAAGATAAAACGATGATACAGCATTATCTGCTCACAGGTGCTACCTGGTGGTTGTTTGAGCACACTGCAGCTAGTCCTCCATAGTCCCACTCCTTAATGCACCAGTCTCACGCAGGATTCTCACAGAAATAGTACAAAAATACAACCTTACTTACTATATAGACTATGGTGTATTGCAAAGCCAGGAAGTAGTCTTTGCCATTAACCTGGATGTCAGTCTATAAAGTGTTTGTACTTTAAGTAGTGTACTTATTACACACCAGCTGTTTGATAGTAACGTGAATCTTAGTTGTAGTTTTCATTATGAAATGTTGAAGTTTTGAATTTGCCATGTAAAATTGCTAATGTTAATCAGTAAAGCCAAAGTAAATTAGCATCTAGCTAGCGCATTTTGAAAAAATAGAGCTTTACTTTTCAATCAGGCATGCTTGCTTTGTTGACATGGAAAATTGTAACATTACTTAGAGCAGGGTTGCCTGAACATTTTGCCTCCAAGGGCCAAGTGAAAATGCGGCATTGATCCGCGGGCCAAATAGTTATTTTTACCATGCAACAGCACCACGAGTGAAGAAATCAGCCTTATACCGCTTATATAAATATAAGATAGTAGAGATTGTCACACAGTCGTGTGCCAAATTCAGTTAACATGCAACGCTGCATCTTTAATGTACATTTTTAATCTTAAAACTAGAGATGTCCGATAATATCGGTCTGCCGATATTATCAGCCGATAAATGCTTTAAAATGTAATATCGGAAATAATCGGTATAGGTTTTTTTTTATTATCGGTATCGTTTTTTTTTTTTTTATTATTATATCAACATAAAAAACACAAGATACACTTACAATTAGTGCACCAACCCAAAAAAACTCCCTCCCTCATTTGCACTCATTCACACTCATTCACATAAAAGGGTTGTTTCTTTCTGTTATTAATATTCTGGTTCATAATATAGATCAATACAGTCTGCAGGGATACAGTCCGTAAGCACACATGATTGTGAGGGCTGCTGGTCCACTAATAGTACTAACCTTTAACAGTTAATTTTACTCATTTTCATTAATTACTAGTTTCTATGTAACTGTTTTTATATTGTTTTACTTTCTTTTTTATTCAAGAAAATGTTTTTAATATATTTATCTTATTTTATTTTATTAATTTTTTTAAAAAGGACCTTCACCTATCTTCACCATACCTGGTTGTCCAAATTAGGCATAATAATGTGTTAATTCCACGACTGTATATATCGGTATCGGTTGATAGCGGTATCGGTAATTAAGAGTTGGACAATATCGTAATATCGGATATCGGCAAAGAAGCCATTATCGGACATCCCTACTTAAAATTTTCTAAAAATGTCAAGGTGTGGACTTTTTCGCAAATTACTGCGAGGATTGTTTTCCTGAGACGCAAACGGACTTGACCGAACAAGGCTTGCAGGTAAAAACATGATTTAATCTTTACTATAAACTACAAAAGGGTACAAACAAAAGGCGCTCAAAGCGGAGGAACAAAACTTGGCGCAGGAAACAAATCTAACACATGGGCAGAAACTATGGACATGAAACAAAACTTACTTGGCAGAGCATGAATCAATGGCAAGAACAGCAAAATCAGAGTAATGTCGCCAGACCGACTAACTGGCCAAACAGGCTTAAATAATAGTCTCATGTGTAGAGCCAGGTGCGTGAGTCCCATGACGACAGGTGAAACTAATCAGTTGTCATGGTGACTAAACATGGGAGCGTAAAAACAGGAACTATGGAGTTTAAACAAACAGAACATAACTAAACAAAATCCAGACCACAGAACATGACACAAAGTTCATTTTCTACAGATGTTTGCCATGTCCAAGTGTTGTTCTGTAACCAGCTCCTAGTAGATATTTCATCTGATCTCGTTCAAACTTTACCCAGACAGATCAGACATATGGAGGATGCTAAATTTTGAAGCATTTCGGTTTTCACTATAGGATGTCGGCGAAGCGTGGCGACCATATTATCCTTTTTCCATAGCGCGTGGAAAAAGTGGCAATTTTACCACAGTGCATGGATTCTTTGATTGAAACGTAAATACTGTAGTTAGCCAGCAACAAAAAAAATCTATAGTTTACAATTAAGAAAACTGGCAGCTCAGTCACCAGAGTTGTAACATACAGTTTACTGTGTTTTTTTTTTTTTACAGAAAATTACTGCAAATTGAAAAACTGTACCATTGTTGGTTTTACGTCAAAATTCTGGTGATTGAGCCACCAATTTGTAGCGTGAAATCTACATTCCCCAATTTTACAATGCATTACTGTAAATGGAAAATTGGTACCACTGATGATTTTAAGGGAAATTTCTTGTGACTAATCTGTCAGGTTTTTAGAGTAAAATCGAATGACTTTTTTTTACAGCGTAGCCGTGGAAATAACATCAATGATTGTGCAGCTAGAAAGCGGTCAAATTATACATTTGGTAACTACTCTTACAACAAAATGACACGACGGGCCGAATTAGGACCGTGGGCCCCACTTTGGGCATCCCTGAGGCAGTTTGGCTGAGTCTGCTCTGAGTGCTGCTTAAGTGATTGTTTCCCTGCCAAGTGTTTGAGCCAGCCTTGTCTGTAACCGGACATGACATCATGAGCAACAAAGGTATCGAAATGTGGCACCGTTTGATTTTACGTGAACCGATGCCCGGTAGTACCAGCATAATTCGGTCACTACTTGCAAATCGATATCAGTGTCAAAATAAGAAGTACGTCATTTAGTACCCAGCTGTATTGTCAAAGTTAAAGTTAAAGTTAAAGTACCAATGATTGTCACACACACACTAGGTGTGGCGAGATTATTCTCTGCATTTGACCCATCACCCTTGATCACCCCCTGGGAGGTGAGGGGAGCAGTGGGCAGCAGCGGTGGCCGCGCCCGGGAATCATTTTGGTGATTTAACCCCCAATTCCAACCCTTGATGCTGAGTGCCAAGCAGGGAGGTAATGGGTCCCATTTTTATAGTCTTTGGTATGACTCGGCCGGGGTTTGAACTCACAACCTACCGATCTCAGGGCGGACACTCTAACCACTAGGCCACTGAGTAGGTTACTGTAATAATACCAGTACTGTGTCCAGGGCCGGCCCGTGGCATAGGCCGTATAGGCAAATGCTAAGGGCGCCGTCCATCAGGGGGCGCCACGCCAGTGCCACAAATGTTGGAGGAAAAAAAAAAAAAAAAGTTGGCACTATTATTTCTAAATACAAAAAATAATCCCACGTTAATTAAAATGCAAAGTAAAGCCTATTTAATAGAAATATTATTTGTTACAACATTACGCCCCTCCCCCCTCCCCCCGCACGGTGCGCCCCCTCCCTTCCCGTATCATGACTCTTTTTGGACGTCACCACATCAAAAAATCAACACAAGATGTCAAAACGGCCAAAACTGTCAGGTGCCCAGGGAAGAAAAAAGAGAAAAGAAGAGGAGGAGAAACGAGAAAAAGACAGAGGTAGCAGGTAGGTAACGTTAGCCTACATGAAATTATTTGTCTGTTACAGAATGTGATAGTAACCTGGCCTTTTAGCATTAAGCTGATGTTACATGAGTCGGCAATTGCTAATCAATAAATAGCTAGTTCTGTTTTAACGTCGGGTTAATATTGTGGAGGGGGCTAAATTGTTATGGAAAATAATAATGTAACGTTAGGTAATTACAGTACTCCTACCTTACATTCCTCAGGGACATTTATTTCTTTCTTTAGTTTATTTCGAACATGAACACACTTACATCATAATACATCACACAATTTCATATCATTTCATTTTACATCATGCCCGAAAAGGAGTAGGAAGAAGCAAAGCTTATTTAATCCTACCCCTTTCCCACTTCAAAGCGTTTACAAATATATAGAATCATTTACTGACCTTTTTATATAATAAAATAACATCTATGAATTAGTATACAACAGTTTTGTAATATGTAATTAATTAATTAATTCAGTCATTATTAACATACTGAGATGAAGAATATCTTATTTTCAATAAGGTTGAAAGTATTTCTCATAATTCTTCTTCTTTGTACTCTGTAAGCACTATTATTTTGAACAACCTCTTAAACTGGATCATATCAGTACAATTTTTAACTTTTTTACTTAATCCATTCCATAATTTAATTCCACATACTGATATGCTAAAAGTTCTAAGTGTTATACGTGCATATAAATGTTTGTATTAGCGGCGGTATAGCTCGGTTGGTAGAGCGGTATAGCTCGGTTGGTAGAGCGGCTGTGCCAGCAACTTGAGAGTTGCAGGTTCGATCCCCGCTTCCGCCATCCTAGTCACTGCCGTTGTGTCCTTGGGCAAGACACTTTACCCACCTGCTCCCAGTGCCACCCACCCTGGTTTGAATGTAACTTAGATATTGGGTTTCACAATGTAAAGCGCTTTGAGTCATTTGAGAAAAAGCGCTATATAAATGTAATTCACCTCACCTCATCTTTTAAGCAGGTGTTTTTTGTTTACATTGTTATTGCCTTCTGGTTAGCTAATGTTTGCCCTGCAGGTAATCGTCACTTTTCCACCCCTTTATATATTAGGTATAGTTGTAAGTAAAAAAAAAAAGGTCAAAGACAAAGCTATTCGGGTTCTTGTGAGTATATACACTTCACTGCCGATGTGGGGGGGCGCCACCTAAAATCTTGCCTAGGGCGCCAGATTGGTTAGGGCCGGCCGGGCCTGCCTTCCCGTATCATGACTCTTTTTGGACGTCACCACATCAAAAAACCAACACAAGATGTCAAAACGGCCAAAACTGTCAGGTGCCCAGGGAAGAAAAAAGAGAAAAGAAGAGGAGGAGAAACGAGAAAAGACAGAGGTAGCAGGTAGGTAATGTTAGCCTACATGAAATTATTTGTATGTTACAGAATGTGATAGTAACCTGGCTTTTTAGCATTAAGCTAATGTTACATGATTCGGCAATTGCTAATCAATAAATAGCTAGTTCTGTTTTAACGTCGGGTTAATATTGTGGAGGGGGCTAAATTGTTAGGGAAAATAATAATGTAACGTTAGGTAATTACAGTACTCCCACCTTACATTCCTCAGGGACATTTGTATTAGATCTTTTAAGCAGGTGTTTTTTGTTTACATTATTGCCTTCTGGTTAGCTAATGTTTGCCCTACAGGTAATAGTCACTTTTCCACCCCTTTATATATTAGGTATAGTTGTAAGTAAAAAAAAAAGGTCAAAGACAAAGCTATTCGGGTTCTTGTGAGTATATACACTTCACTGCCGATGTGGGGGGGCGCCACCTAAAATCTTGCCTAGGGCGCCAGATTGGTTAGGGCCGGGCCTGACTGTGTCGACCAATTTAAGACCACCATGAATATTAGATGACCACTTTTTATCAAGACCTGTCTTTGGAAATATACACTTTTCAGACAAGCATTTTTAGATCACTCATAATTAATAACTCATCTTTCTCAACTGATTGAAAGTTTTACCTATGCCAGGAAAAATATGTAATTAGCAGGGTTTGTTTGCCTGTTTGTCTATTAGTTAAAACCTAACTCAAAAAGTTGTGTGCTGATTTTGATCATACCTTAGGAAATGTCAGAAATTAGAATAAAGAACAAGTATATATGAACGTACGTTTTGTATATCAATGTCCTTACGTTCACAATACACAAACTAACTTCTCTGTGTGTGCCCTATCCCACCTCCACCCATATAGATAAGGAGAGTGGAAGTCTGAAAAGAGGGTTCACTGTGTTGATTTTACTCTGCAAAGAGTGAACCCTCTTGTAGCTTGTTTGGAAGTGACAGATATACAAAACGTACGTTCATATATATTTAAAATATCTTTTATTAATTATATATTCACTAGGGTTTTGGAGGGTGGGGGAGGGGAGTCCTCCCAGATTATTTTATTCTAAGGCTGTCTAAAATGATGAAAGGTGACTAGAACTGAAGTTCAACAATTAACTCTACAAAACATGAACAAGTACACAAAATAGAAACACTAGCGCTGACAGAGAGTAAACCGAGCTATCTTAAGTGGAAGCAGTCTCTAAAATGGTTGCCCGTCTCTCATGCTTTTGTCCAACCATAGTGTTACGATATCTGAGTTATTGTGCAGAAATAAGGGGAAATAACGACAAAAGTGCACTTCATTCATTAACGGTGTTACAAAAAAGATCAGTGAGAATAATACATAATGTTGGATATAGAGAACATACAAACTGCTTATTTTATTAATCAAAACTACTGAAATTCCACAACATAGTGAATTTGCAAACAGCTAAAATTATACACAAAGCAAACTATAACCTGCTACCCAAGAATATACAACAATTCTTCTAGAGAAAAATGTAATTCAAAACATTTGTATGCACGTACAACACTTAAGACCTTCAGTATATCTGTATGTGGAATTAAATTATGGAATGGATTAAGCAAAGAAATCAAACAAAGTACTAATATGATCCACTTCAAGAAACTCTTCAAACTTCAAGTGTTTACAAAGTACAGCATAGAAGAACCATGATAAACATTCTGAATTTATTTCATCCATCCATTCATTTTCAAAATAATCTTTGTCATCTCACTATATGAAATGTAACTTACTTCACCAAGTATTATTTATTTATTTATTTATTTTATTGTGATTACTTATGGAGTATATTGTGAATACATTGAGAACAGGAAGTGAACAAAAGTTTTAGCAACTGTTATGTAAAAGAAAAGGGGTAGGATTAAATAAGCTCTGCTTCTTCCTACTCCTTTTCGAACATTTTGAAAAGAGAAACTGAAAATTGTGATGTATCATGTTGTATGCATGCATGTTCGAAATAAACTCAAACTCAAACTCAAACCACTGGCAGGAACCAAAACTGAAAGTTAACTTGACGTTTGTGCCAGACACACACAGCTCCTTCGTCACTCTCTCTCCAGCCTGGTACCTCTTCTTCCGGAACCTAAATAAGTTACAATGTGTGCGTATTTGCAAGGATAGAAACACAGGCTGCATTAATTTTATGTCCCTGAACATAATGCACTGCACATGAGACAAGATCTCATGTACAGTCCACCCCGTCCATAGGTGGGAACATATTCCTCTAATAAGCATTAATGCCACATCACTGCTTTCATTTTCGTGTTTCACAAGAGCTATGAACTTCTTGGCCATGACATCCCATCAGCAAGGCATCATCGCTGCTATGTTATCTATGATCTTGCAAACTAAGTTCAGTGTTCCGTTCAAGTTCAGTATTTCAGTTCTGTTACCAAAACAACAGTGAAGCACAAAGTTGACTAAAGACAAGAAAATAATCACTTGTTTAGCGCGTGAGTATTCACAAAAACATACCTTGACGCCAACAGGTTTACAATTGCAGCCAAAAAACAAGGTTTTGCACACAAACCCAGACTTTATTAAACTGCCAATTTGCCATAAAATATTATTTCATTTCATTTTCCTATGGGTTCTTCTTTGTCCTGTTGTTAAAAACGTACATTGATTAAATGCATAAAACCTAATTAATCACAGTACCTCAGGCAAAATGTAGTAATCGCTCCATATAGTTTGTTTAGTCAGTGAAATATTTAACGATATTGCTGCAGTGAGACTGTTCCTGTTTAATGTTCAAGCAAAAGATGTGGAAGAGAATATTAATGCACGTAATGCGGATTGTGCCGCCTCTGATTTGTAATTAAAAAACACTGTGCAATCATTTCCTGCCAGGAGGATGCTTTACTTAATTTAGGAGGATGCACAAACAGGATGGATGACGAGCAGGAAGTAATGAGGCATCAAACACAAATTCACAGTCAGGTACTGTGGCACTTTGGTGTTATTAAGTTGTGCAGAGTGGGAGCCTTCACTTTGCATTGCAGCTTTGGTTTGTTGGTGAAAAGGATTCTATGTGGGCAAAGTTTTGAAAGTTGGGCGAAGGCAGACTAAGAAGGTGTCAGGAAGGTCAGAAAAATAAATATGCTTCCTCATTTATCCGCATCCGTGTGGACACGGTCCAATTTATGTGCCTGTCAGAACGATAAACAGCCCTGCGGTCAAGTCGTTCAGAGGGGATCGAGTAAAAGACTGGACATAGGAGTGATATTTGTCGGCGTTGCTGTGCAATCACTGAAAAGGTAAAAGTATTGGACACAGCTCTTTATCAATTAATCAATAAGGATGCCTTATTTTTTTCAGCGAAACACAGTATTTTTCACAAGTGTATACTTCTGAACCCAGTGCACAAAGCAGAGTACATAAAGGAAGGCATGGGTGGATGAGTTGGGCTTGGAAAAACCCCATCAAACACCATTTTGGTGAACTCGAATAGAGCTTCCTGTGACCTCACTCAACTTGGTGAATAGGCAAAAATGCTCATATATTTGATAAAAAAAGATATATTGTGTAATATTGCTGAAGCGAGAACCCATCATCGTCCTGTCGTCTCATTTATCAAACAGCCAAACACTGCATGTGACAAACTAGTCTGTTTTCCCGTGGATTATTCTGTGCACGGTGGAAGAGGGGTTAGTGCATGTGCCTCACAATACGAAGGTCTTGAGTAGTCTTGGGTTCAATCGGGATCTTTCTGTGTGGAGTTTGCATGTTCTCCCCGTGACTGTGTGGGTTCCCTCCGGGTACTCCGGCTTCCTCCCACTTCCAAAGACATGCACCTGGGGATAAGTTGATTGGCAATACTAAATTGGCCCCAGTGTGTGAATGTGAGTGTGAATGTTGTCTGTCTATCTGTGTTGGCCCTGCGATGAGGTGGCGACTTGTCCAGGGTGTACCCCGCCTTCCGCCCGATTGTAGCTGAGATAGACTCCAGCACCCCCCGCGACCCCAAAGGGAATAAGCGGTAGAAAATGGATGGATGGGCATTCTGTGCAATATCCAATAAATAATCTTACATTGTAGTGACTCAGTCTTTGTGGGTATTTTCTTTAATTTTTACCGCAACTGTAAAACAACCAAACACAGGGTTAAGCACTTTGATAAAGAAAGTGAGAAACATTGTTAAATTCAAGCGTGATCTTGTAGAAACATATCTTCCTTCCCGCTCATTGCCGTATTTGCCAAAAAGAGTCTTCAATAAAGGTAAAAATGATGTTAAATATTCCATCCATCCATTTTCTACCGCTTATTCCCTTTGGGGTCGCGGGGGGTGCTGGAGCCTATCTCAGCTACAATCGGGCGGAAGGCGGGGTACACCCTGGACAAGTCGCCTGTTAAATATTCATTTACTAATTTATTTTGTCAGTTTAAATATTTCACTTTGTTTTTTTAATGTAAAACTACATCGGTTCTCTAGAAAATGTGTTTTATTTTATTAGTTTTGAGTATCTGTGATTTGCATTACAGTATTTTTTTATTTTTTTTTAAAAAACAAATACAAATACTTGATAAAAAATAAATACATCTTAGTTAAATTAGTGCAAAACTTAGGAGAGAGAGACAAATACGATTGTATTTTGTTGAAAAATAATAACAATAATAATAAATACACATACAAAAATGAAACAAATGTTTTTTGTTCCACCTTTCCAATGTAGGCTACTTAGCTATTATAAATGCTTCTTTGTCAAACATACAGTAAGTATGATAAATGTTTTTCTAAATACATTATCCACTCCTACCATATTTTCTAAAACATGCGTAATTTTTCCCATTGTCCATTTTTCTCTATATAGTGTCCAGCCACGGATTCCGAGTAGGGGGTTCAAGTTTTACCGGTGTCTTGTGTCCTGGAAGGTGTAAAAATCACCTTAACCAAATAACCGTCCTCTGTCCGCACACCTGACACTGTGGGCCTGATTTACTGAGATCCATTTACCATGCGGTAAACAGCGTGTGCAATCTATAAAATAGCGTGTACCATTAGTGTCCGTGTTGCGTGTGATCTATTAACACTGCATGTGCAGTTGAAAAGTGGTGCAGGAGGAATTTGCGTTAACTATACAGGGCATCACCACGGAGACACTCTCATTGACTGCACATGTTATCATGCCCCAGCGTCCTACCTGTGGCGTTTAGCTATGTTTTCAAACAATCAGGAGATACGTACCACTTTTTATGGGCATTTCAGAAGTTTTCATCATATAGGATATAAAGAAAATATTAAATTACACCACAAAGCATCAATTGAATTTGTTTTAATCAGCCCCTGAAGTCATTCAGCAGCTTGAATAGACAATGTGTCTAATAATTGTTATTTCTGGCCGTCCAAATATGTTGTAACGTACACGTGGGACGGAAGATTCTCTGTCCATCGTGTGTCTTTGCTCTGCAAGCACTCCTTTCTCACGGCCGCGTGTGGAACTGTCACTTTGCGCGTCATTTTCAAAACGTGCGAAAAAAAACGCAAAATCGAGCTCCCAAAACGGTGATGAGTGTTGATAAATCACATTGCGTGTGCAAAATAATTATATTTTAATTGTCTCATCACAGTATTGTGGGCATGATCAGCATATATTTTGCATATTAATAAAAACAGAGATGCAAAAAGGAATGCACGCCTCATTCTGCTCACTTAAAGGCCTACTGAAACCCACTACTACCGACCACGCAGTCTGATAGTTTATATATCAATGATGAAATCTTAACATTGCAACACATGCCAATACGGCCGGGTTAGCTTACTAAAGTGCAATTTTGAATTTCGCGCGAAATATCCTGCTCAAAACGTCTCGGCATGATGACGTCAGCGCGTGACGTCACGGATTGTAGAGGACATTTTGGGACAGCATGGTGGCCAGCTATTAAGTCGTCTGTTTTCATCGCAAAATTCCACAGTATTCTAGACATCTGTGTTGGTGAATCTTTTGCAATTTGTTCAATGAACAATGGAGACAGCAAAGAAGAAAGCTGTAGGTGGGAAGCGGTGTATTGCGGCCGACTGCAGCAACACAAACACAGCCGGTGTTTCATTGTTTACATTCCCGGAAGATGACAGTCAAGCTTTAACATTGGCCTGTAGAGAACTGGGACAACGGAGACTCTTACCAGGAGGACTTTGAGTTGGATGCGCAGACGCGGTACCGTGAGTATGCATGCAGCTGCGGCTTCAAAACATTTGATCGCTTGCCAGTACGTGCGTGCCGCTATGTGCATGTCACGTACATAACTTTGGGGACTTTGGGGAAATATATGTGCTGTATGAACTTTGGGGAGGTGAACGGTACTTTGGGCTGTGGGATTGAGTGTGTTGTGCGGTGTTTGAGTTGTATTGGCAGGTTATATGGACGGGAGGGGGGAGGTGTTTGTTATGCGCGATTAATTTGTGGCATATTGAATATAAGCCTGGTTGTGTTGTGGCTAATAGAGTATATATATGTCTTGTGTTTATTTACTGTTTTAGTCATTCCCAGCTGAATATCAGGTCCCACCCGCCTCTCACAGCATCTTCCCTATCTGAATCACTCCCACTGCCCTCTAGTCTTTCACTCTCACTTTCCTCATCCACAAATCTTTCATCCTCGCTCAAATTAATGGGGAAATCGTCGCTTTCTCGGTCCGAATCGCTCTCGCTGCTGGTGGCCATGATTGTAAACAATGTGCAGATGTGAGGAGCTCCACAACCTGTGACGTCACGCTACTCGTCTGCTACTTCCGGTACAGGCAAGGCTTTTTTATCAGCGACCAAAAGTTGCGAACTTTATCGTCGATGTTCTCTACTAAATCCTTTCAGCAAAAATATGGCAATATCGCGAAATGATCAAGTATGACACATAGAATGGACCTGCTATCCCCGTTTGAATAAGAAAATCGCATTTCAGTAGGCCTTTAACAGACGCAATTTTAGGAACTTGCATGGCTGTAGTTGTTGTGACCCCAAGATGCAGGAACCAGGAGAATGAAGGGCGGGTAAGATGGTTTTAATTCATAAACAGAGAAGGAAGCAGTCGTGCATGTAAGCTTATTTAACATAAATCAATCCTCGAGCACTGAGGAGCACGCGAGACAGGCATAAATAGAAACATGCTGATTAGCACCAGGTGTGGACCAGCTGCCAATCAACAGCAGGTGAGGGGAAAACAGCGCTCAGGGGACAGGCAGGAAATAGAACCAAAATAAGAGCACTGATAGGAAATAAACAAAACAAGGAAGCACAAACAGAAATGAAGTGACAGATCGTCACACGCAATCTACTTTGCGTGTGCTATTAAGTGTGCGTGTGTTTTAGTACTCGCAAACCTTTAGTAAATGAGGCCATATGTGACCTATATGGATTTGCATTATTTCTGCTGAAAAGAAAATGCTTCAGTTTGCGTACATTTTGGTCTTCGTCAGACTTTCTGGAACAAACTAGCAACAAAAATGGAGTTGCACTCCCACTCCATTTGGTATTGTGTCGGTCATAAAATTCCGGGCATCAGCAATCGCTGTCTGCTGGACACAATAATGGTGCAGTAATTGTCCACTTCGCTAAAGAAGCACCCACACAACAACATTCCCCTTGCATGAGTGGAGCTTTGCAGAGATGGGATTAGTCAGAAAGTTCCCTTCTCCTGACTTTGCACCGCAAATAAATGAGTCGGTGAGGTGAAGAAGAGCCACAGAAGAGCCTCCATGCTCCTCAACAACAACAACAAACAACAACAACAACCCCCACAGTGACTGCGGTACCTTAGATGTGTGTGTGGTCTTTCCGCAGGCCTCAGAATGATATTTATACAAACCCCGTTTCCATATGAGTTGGGAAATTGTGTTAGATGTAAATATAAACGGAATACAATGATTTGCAAATCCTTTTCAACCCATATTCAATTGAATGCACTACAAAGACAAGATATTTGATGTTCAAACTCATAAACTTTTTTTTTTTTTGCAAATAATAATTAACTTAGAATTTCATGGCTGCAACACGTGCCAAAGTAGTTGGGAAAGGGCATGTTCACCACTGTGTTGACCTTTCCTTTTAACATCACTCAGTAAACGTTTGGGAACTGAGGAGACACATTTTTTAAGCTTCTCAGGTGGAATTATTTCCCATTCTTGCTTGATGTACAGCTTAAGTTGTTCAACGGTCTCCGTTGTGGTATTTTAGGCTTCATAATGCGCCACACATTTTCAATGGGAGACAGGTCTGGACTACAGGCAGGCCAGTCTAGTACCTGCACTCTTTTACTATGAAGCCACGTTGATGTAACACGTGGCTTGGCATTGTCTTGCTGAAATAAGCAGGGGCGTCCATGGTAACGTTGCTTGGATGGCAACATATGTTGCTCCAAAACCTGTATGTACCTTTCAGCATCAATGGTGCCTTCACAGATGTGTAAGTTACCCATGTCTTGGGCACTAATACACCCCCATACCATCACAGATGCTGGCTTTTCAACTTTGCGCCTATAACAATCCAGATGGTTCTGTTCCTCTTTGGTCCGGAGGACACGACGTCCACAGTTTCCAAAAACAATTTGAAATGTGGACTCGTCAGACCACAGAACACTTTTCCACTTTGTATCAGTCCATCTTAGATGAGCTCAGGCCCAGCAAAGCCGACGGCATTTCTGGGTTTTGTTGATAAACGGTTTTCGCCTTGCATAGGAGAGTTTTAACTTGCACTTACAGATGTAGCGACCAACTGTAGTTACTGACAGTGGGTTTCTGAAGTGTTCCTGAGCCCATGTGGTGATATCCTTTACACACTGATGTCGCTTGTTGATGCAGTACAGCCTGAGGGATCGAAGGTCACGGGCTTAGCTGCTTACATGCAGTGATTTCTCCAGATTCTCTGAGCCCTTTGATGATATTACGGACTGTAGATGGTGAAATCCCTAAATTCCTTGCAATAGCTGGTTGAGAAAGGTTTTTCTTAAATTGTTCAACAATTTGCTCACGCATTTGTTGACAAAGTGGTGACCCTCGCACCATCCTTGTTTGTGAATGACTGAGCATTTCATGGAATCTACTTTTATACCCAATCATGGCACCCGCCTGTTCCCAATTAGCCTGTACACCTGTGGGATGTTCCAAATAAGTGTTTGATGAGCATTCCTCAACTTTATCAGTATTTATTGCCACCTTTCCCAACTTCTTTGTCACGTGTTGCTGGCATCAAATCCTAAAGTTAATGATTATTTGAAGAAAAAAAAAATGTTTATCAATTTGAACATCAAATATGTTGTCTTTGTAGCATATTCAACTGAATATGGGTTGAAAATGATTTGCAAATCATTGTATTCCGTTTATATTTACATCTAACACAATTTCACAACTCATATGGTAACGGGGTTTGTATTAGATATTACTGCTCGACACCAATTAGCCATCGTGACAGATCTCTCAAACGTGTCCTAATTGTGGTTTTCTTAATTACCTTTACTGTCACCGGTGACTCATTCTTCAGACTCCACTTGACACTTTTAATGGTTATTTATTGAGGGCAGGCGGCAAGACGAGTAAGGAGCGAGACTCTGGATGGCTTCTTGCACATGTTGTCTTTCAGCGTTCCTTTCCGAGACGTTCCCTTAGTAGAACGTTAGTATACAGCCTGGCGCCGGCACGCGAAGTTGAACTTCCACTTTGATGTATATTTAACCGCCGTTGCAGAAAACAGATGAATCGGTGCCTGGTGTCAGAGTGAGTGCCGGTGCGACTCGTGCCTGCGCGCCCATTTGGGAGCTGCATAGTGTTTATGCAAAATAGATATCTTTTAAACACGCGCCCCCGGCAATGATCCTGAAACAACAATTTAGCCGCGCACTTCTACGTTACAGCGATGAGCGGGAAGCGAGGCCACTGGTTCGATACGTCGCGTTGATGCAACAAAGCAGCAGATATGAAAGAGAGCCATGGAAAGTTAAGTGAGTCGAGTCAGAATAATAGTAATCATGCACGTAACCCCGGAATCATTTCACTGCTGCATTGAATGGTAGAGCGAGGCGAATAGCGTTGCCGCGGCAACCCTCGCTCACCTACTATAAAATCAGTGAACACTTCTTAATGTTGTTATCAAGATGACACGCACATGAAGAAAGAGTAACAAGCTCGAGCTCCCGCAGAGCTGCATGGTTGCGTTCCATCGGTCTGATCGAACATGTTACGTCGTTCCCCAAGAATCCCGACCTTTGCCAAATGTTTGTTTTGATGTATTTGTAATATTTACCCTTTGAATGAAAATGACCAATCCCACCAAATCGGTATACATTCCGCTAACAGCGCCAAAAAAAAGAAACAGTGAGGGCCATGTACTACGTCATTCTTGTCAGAGCGCACACAGCTATTTGCATCAAGTGCTACTTGCTCCGATATGTACTTTTAGTGCCGCCTTGTTTCCTTTCTGCTTCTGTAACGTGTACATGCGTCCAGTACGAGACAACTAACATTACGTCATATTTGTTTTGTATATGACCTAACTGTCTGCCCATTAACATAAGATAACAACAGAGTATTTTTAAAAATCCTTGTTTTCTTCCTCCTGCTTCTGTAAAATATACATTCCACCTGTGCTGCAAGATGACTAAGAGTATTTGTCGCATTGCACAACTCTCGGTGGATTTACATTTGCGCATATTGTTAGTGTGTTTTTTTGTCGTCTACTTTTTGCTGCTAAAACGTGTGTATTTCTCAATTTTAAGACAAATAATGATCGTTTAATTTTTGTTAGTTGCATGGAGTAATTGTTTGTCCATTCAAATACATTCACAGCATGTTGTAAATTCATGTGTTCTCGTTTCCTTCTTGCTTCTATACAATGTAAATGTTTTTATGCAAGCTAATTAAAAGCACTATGTATTTGTATGTCCCATTGCACAACTGTTGGTGCATAGTGTTTATGCACTATGCACCAACAGTACACAGTGCATAAACACTATGCACTTTACACTTTTCTTTAATATATTCACACATATTATTACTTTATGTTGAACATTTTTGTTGTCATTTTACTGTTGTCATTATCCACTGCGAGAGATATAATAATCATATCATGTCTGTTAGTCGCATTACGTAATCGTCAGTCCATATATTACAGTATGTTGAAAACAATTGTGTTTTCATTCACTCCCTGCTGCTGTAAGGTCAACATTGCATCAATACATAATATTAAAAGTTAAAAGTTAAAGTACCAATGATTGTCACACACACACTAGGTGTGGCGAAATTATTCTCTGCATTTGACCCATCACCCTTGATCATCCCCTGGGAGGTGAGGGGAGCAGTGGGCAGCAGCGGTGGCTGCGCCCGGGAATCATTTTTGGTGATTTAACCCCCAATTCCAACCCTTGATGCTGAGTGCCAAGCAGGGAGGTAATGGGTCCCATTTTTAAAGTCTTTGGTATGACTCGGCCGGGATTTGAACTCCCAACCTACCGATCTCAGGACGGACACTCTAACCACTAGGCCACTGAGTAGGTACAGTGTACTTAAGAGTCTTGTGTTCCCGTTTAAATACATAAAAAAAATATTTGTTCCACCTCAAATGACTAAGAACTAGAGATGTCGATAAATGTGTTAAAATGTAATATCGGAAATTATCGGTATCGTTTTTGTATTATCGGTATCGTTTTTTTTGTTTTTTTTTAAAAAGATTATTAAATCAACATAAAAAACACAAGATGCACTTACAGTTAGTGCACCAACCCAAAAAACCTTCCTCCCCCATTTACACTCATTCACACTCATTCACACAAAAGGGTTGTTTCTTTCTGTTATTAATATTCTGGTTTCTACATTATATATCAATATACATCAATACAGTCTGCAAGGGATACAGTCCGTAAGCACACATGATTGTGATTCTGCTGGTCCACTAATAGTACTAGCCTTTAACAGTTAATTTTACTCATTTTCATTAGTTACTGGTTTAAATTTAACAGTTTTTATATTGTTTTACTTTCCTTTTTATTCAAGAAAAGGTTTTTAATTTATTTATCTTGTTTTATTTTATTTTATTTTTTTTAAAGTACCTTATCTTCACCATACCTGGTTGTCCAAATTAGGCATAATAATGTGTTAATTCCACGACTGTACATATCGGTTGATATCGGTCTCGGTAATTAAAGAGTTAGACAATATCGGAATATCGGATATCGGCAAAAAGCCATTATCGGACATCCCTACTAAGAACACATCAATATTTGTTGCTACCATTGCGCAACTGTTTGTCTTTTCACACACATGCATAACATTACAGTATGTTAAAAATTCTGGTAGTTTACTTCCTGCTGCTGCAACATGTACATTTATCCACTGTGAGAGAAATAATGATTTGGTTTGTCATATTGCATAACTGTTTGTCCATTCACCCACATAAATAATATTACATCATGTTGAAGATTCCTGTGTTCTCGTTTAGACTTAGACAAACTTTAATGATCCACAAGGGAAATTGTGAATGTCTCCACAGTAGGCCATTTAAAAATCTTGGCATGTTTGTCTGTCCATTCACATACATGCATAACGTTACAGTATGTTAAAAGTCTGCTTCTGTAAAGTATAAACTCCACCGCAAAATGACTAAGAGCACAAATGATCATCATGTTTTTTTTGTCGAAATGCGTTCCCGTCAGTCCGTTCACATACATGCATGGAAATGGTTGTGTTCTCCTTTCCTTTCTGCTTCGCTAACTCGTAAACATCTTCCACCGCGAGCTGAGTGAGAGTATGTCATATTCGCATGTCGCACTGTGCATCTGTCTGTCCATTCACATACAGAGGTATCTTGAAAATGATCACGTTCTTATTAACTCTCTGCGCTGCAATATGTAAATGTCTGCACTGCAAGATGTTTGAAGATATTTTTTTACCTTGAGCTCTGGACGTTCACGTCTGAGTGATTTAAAAAAATGAAACATACAGCATAGTAGAGCATACATATATCTATATATCCATCCATCCATTTTCTACCACTTATTCCCTTTGGGGTCGCGGGGGGCACTGGAGCTTATCTCAGCTACAATCGGGCGGAAGGCGGCGTACACCCTGGACAAGTCGCTACCTACCAACACAGATAGACAGACATCATTCACACTCACATTCACACACTAGGGCCAATTTAGTGTTGCCAATCAACCTATCCCCAGGTGCATGTCTTTGGAAGTGGGAGGAAGCCGGAGTACCCGGAGGGAACCCACGCAGTCACGGGGAGAACATGCAAACTCCACACAGAAAGATCCCGAGCCCGGGATTGAACCCAAGACTACTCAGGACCTTCGTATTGTGAGGCAGACACACTAACCCCTTCGCCACGTATATATTTATATATATATATATATATATATATATATATATATATACATTTATATATATTTATATATATTGTAAACCACTGTGCTAAAAATAAAACAACAATGTGTGTTTGTCAACAAGTTGTTCTTTAAATAAAATATATTTCAATTTAATCTACAGGGTTAAAAAAAAGCTGTTATAATATATGATGTATACATTACATTGTATAGTATATACATTATGTGTGTATACATGGACAGGATATAAACATGTATATATTTTTTATAGGTGTGGATATGTATATGTATGCACATATATGTGTGTATATATATAAATATATATATATATTTATATATGTGTGTGTGTGTATATATATATATGTATGCACATATAAGTATATATATATATATATATATATATATTAATATATATATACAGTGGAGTTTGCATGTTCTCCCCGTGACTGCGTGGGTTCCCTCCGGGTACTCCGGCTTCCTCCCACTTCCAAAGACATGCACCTGGGGATAAGTTGATTGGCAACACTAAATTGGCCCTAGTGTGTGGATGTGAGTGTGAATGTTGTCTGTCTATCTGTGTTGGCCCTGCGATGAGGTGGCGACTTGTCCAGGGTGTACCCCGCCTTCCACCCGATTGTAGCTGAGATAGGCTCCAGCGCCCCCGCGACCCCAAAGGGAATAAGCGGTAGAAAATGGATGGATGGATGGATATATATATATATATATATATATATATATATATATATATATATATATATATATATATATATATATATATATACATATACATATATATACATATATATATATATATATGTATATATTTACGTTTTTATATATATACATACACATATATGTACATACATACATACATATCATATATATATATATATATATATATATATATATATATATATATATATATATATTTATATATATATATATATATATATATATTTATATATATATATATATATATATATATATGTATATATACATATGTATCACATATATAAATGTATATATGCATACATATGTATACATAAATATGTATATACATATATATGTACATACATAATTAAAAAAAAATATATATATATATATATATATATATATATATATATATATATATATTGATATTGATATTGATATATATTTATATCCTGTCCATGTATACATATTGTATTTACTATACAATGTATTGTATATATCATATATTATAACAGCTTTTTTTAACCCTGTAGAATAGCTTAAAACAGATTAAGAACAACTTGTTGACAAACACACACTGTTCTTTTATTTTTTGCACAGTGCTTACAGCACATCATGTTTTAAAACTGTAAGGCTCACAATTAAGGGGCTGAAATGAAATAAAAGCAGCCTTTATATTGTTCTTTCTTGAACGCTAGAAAAAAATCAAAGCCTCTGATTCTGCAGCACGATCATTAAAGATGTGTGAGCACACACACACGTACACGCACACACACACAGACACACAAGCACACCAGGGCACAGTCAAGCCATTTCAAAGTAAGCAGGTGGGTACAGCTGAATACAAAAGTAGTCTAGGACTGCTTCATTCCTGCTGACCGCTGCAAAGTGCTCCCACTGATCACTCCTATGTCCTCCATCACACTCAATGTGACCGTGTGTGTGTGTGTGTGTGTGTGTGTGTGTGTGTGTGTGTGTGTGTGTGTGTGTGTGTGTGTGTGTGTGTAAGGGGGCGAGAAAGGTGGGATAATTGGGAGGGATTGTCTAGATGGGGCAAAGAAAAGGGAAAGGAGGAGGGGAGAGGAGAAGACGCTGTGCATTGATTTCAACACTCTCTCTGAAGCCCTTTATTGACATTTCATTTAGCTAATGAATTCATTAGCGCTTCATAGCATAATAACCTCTACTTGATAGCCGCCATGGTTCCCCCGAGGAAATACGCTCATGTTTACTCTGTGGCTCTACGCCATTTTCTTTTCCAAACCCAATCTCGGCTTTCTTTGATTTGATTTTCTCCCCCCCTGGTGTCCCCGTTTCTTTGCTCTTACCTCGCACACTTAACTCGTGCGTTTCTTTGTAAATTGTGAATAAAGTGTGAATGCAGTCAGTACAAAAGTGCATTGAAGTTTGTTTTTTGCTCTCTGACCTTTGCTCATCTCTTGGATGGACATGTTATTTATTTACTTGCCCGGCGGATGAATCACTCGCAGATATCTCTTGGACCTTTGACCTGCTGTTTACTGCTGAGACAAACACACACAAAGCCTGAACTTGCATGACTTGAAAGCCCATTTAAGCCTTTTGATCAATTATTTCTCCTGCCACAGGAAGGGCAGCGGGTGATAAAACAGAGGGGAGGTGCAAAGCTCGCGCTCAGGATGACGTCAGCCCTCATGCATATTGGTATATTTACTTTAAAATGTCCCCATCTAATCAAAATAACACAACGTGTGCAAGACACAATCTAATTTATTGTCAGTCTGGGGGCACAAAAGTTTATAGGAAACATTTGAAAATTAAAAAAAGTTTTAGGAGTGCTCAAGCTGTTAATTTTGGACCCTTCCTCGTCATTCTACTTAGGCCTTCAAGCTCTTCTGCGGTGCTTAGGGAGTAATAAATACATTATTGTTTTATTGTTATTATTTCTGTTTTGCTGTAGCTGAATTATTGTTGCAGGAATAGCCCCCCTTCTCACTGGGATTCATTAAGTCCTCATAAAATCTCACGCGATACTGCAACAACTCTAATGGTGTAATGCCGATAAACAGATATCATCAGAAGGACAAGCATGTTTTTTTTAAGTGTCTGAGTTATTTTTTTGAAGAATACAAACAACACAAATAAAAGTCATTTCATGTTGAATATAAATGTGAACATACTGTTTTCGTTAGACCAGTGATTCTCAAACTGTGGTACATGCACCACCAGTAGGTACACGGGCTCTATCTAGTGGTACTTTTACGTGAAAATAATTGTATTTGATTAATCATTTAAGTACAATGTTTTATTTTCCTATATTCAAACACGGTGTTACTGTTCAATGTAATGCTACAGCGGCCAAAAATATTAAATATACCTGTTAAATAAAACGTTTGCCTTGTTTTTAATGAATGTTGTCTATTACCATTGTTAGTATATTCATTCTTCCTACATTGTTGATACAAATGATTGTTACAGTGTAATAATTATTGTTACCTGTGGTAATGCCACTACATGTGTATAATCCTTCAACAAAGTAAGAGTGAAACTCAACGTATTAATCACTGAATTGATAACTGGGGGTGGGATTAAATAAATTATCTTCTTTCCACTCCATCCATCCATCCATCTTCTTCTGCTTATTCGAGGTCGGGTCGCGGGGGCAGCAGCCTAAGCAGGGAAGCCCAGACTTCCCTCTCCCCAGCCACTTCGTCCAGCTCCTCCCAGGGGATCCCGAGGCGTTCCCAGGCCAGCCGGGAGACATAGTCTTCCCAACGTGTCCTGGGTCTTCCCCGTGGCCTCCTACCGGTTGGACGTGCCCTAAATCCGCATTATTCCGTAACTATCACTACTAACCTGTACAGATATATACATTTTTAAAATCTCATATAATTATTTATTTTTATTTTTTTATTGTATTTCCCCCTATGGTGTTCACCAGGGGTTGTCTGCCTTCATCGCTTCACACCCTCCGCATGCCACATCACATCACACTTTGTGAAAGTGACTGTCAGACAGGATGATTGTTGGATCAGCCAACACTTAAATTGTGAGTGCCATTAAATTTGACTAATATTTTTTTAAATTAATCAAACATTCATCTATCCATTTCCTACTGCTTGTCCCCATCGGGGTCGTGAGGGTGCTGGAGCCTATCCCTATCAAAGTGTATTTTTTTAGCCCTTAATCACAAGTTCCCCAAAGGGCTGCACGAACCAAAACGACATCCCCTGATCTGAAACCCAAACTCCAAAAGCCCAAAATGGGAAAAAGACGAAACCTTGGGAAGGGGCCACAGATGTGGGACCCCCCTCCTGGGTGACCTGCTGCAATGGATGCCAAGTGGGTACAGTTATTGAATTATTCATGATAATGTGAGAGTTCAGTTCATTAGGAGACTAGCAGAGGGACGAAGGAGGTCTCCTTCAAAGTCGTATAAGAGTGGTCCACCCTGGGTCATAACTAGTGTCTCCTCCAGACTGGTACCTCTTCTGAGATTATTCGTGGCCACCTGGTAACCTCTCCTTGCAAGAAAACGGAGCAAAAAAGAGAAGCGGCAGGTCAACTGGTCTAAAACAGAGTCCATTTAAAAGCTAGAGTATATAGATGAGTTTTAAGGTGCAACTTAAAGGCCTACTGAAACCCACTACTACCGACCACGCAGTCTGATAGTTTATATATCAATGATGAAATCTTAACATTGCAACACATGCCAATACGGCCGGGTTAGCTTACTAAAGTGCAATTTTAAATTTTGCGCGAAATATCCGGCTGAAAACGTCTCGGTATGATGACGCCTGCGTGTGACGTCACGGATTGTAGAGGACATTTTGGGACAGCATGGTGGCCAGCTATTAAGTCGTCTGTTTTCATCGCAAAATTCCACAGTATTTTGGACATCTGCGTTGGTGAATCTTTTGCAATTTGTTCAATGAACAATGGAGACAGCAAAGAAGAAAGCTGTAGGTGGGAAGCTGTGTTTTGCCACAGGTGTTGTGCCGGATAACGCACCCCCGCCGTAGAATGCACCCCCTGACTGTTGTGCCGGATAACACAGCCGGTGTTTCATTGTTTACATTCCCGGAAGATGACAGTCAAGCTTTACCATTGGCCTGTGGAGAACTGGGACAACAGAGACTCTTACCAGGAGGACTTTGAGTTGGATACGCAGACGAGGTATCGTGAGTACGCATGCAGCTGCGGCTTCCAAACATTTGATCGCTTGCCCGTACGTGCGTGCCGCTATGTGCATGTCACGTACGTAACTTTGGGGACTTTGGGGAAATATATGTGCTGTATGAACTTTGGGGAGGTGAACGGTACTTTGGGCTGTGGGATTGAGTGTGTTGTGCAGGTGTTTGAGTTGTATTGGCGGGTTATATGGACGGGAGGGGGGAGGTGTTTGTTATGCAGGATTAATTTGTGGCATATTAAATATAAGCCTGGTTGTGTTGTGGCTAATAGAGTATATATATGCCTTGTGTTTATTTACTGTTTTAGTCATTCCCAGCTGAATATCAGGTCCCACCCGCCTCTCACAGCATCTTCCCTATCTGAATCGCTCCCACTGCCTCTAGTACTTCACTCTCACTTTCCTTATCCACAAATCGTTCATCCTCGCTCAAATTAATGGGGAAATCGTCGCTTTCTTGGTCCGAATCGCTCTCGCTGCTGGTGGCCATGATCTTAAACAATGTGCGGATGTGAGGAGCTCCACAACCTGTGACGTCACACGCATATCGTCTGCTACTTCCGGTACAGGCAAGGCTTTTTTATCAGCGACCAAAAGTTGCGAACTTTATCGTCGATGTTCTCTACTAAATCCTTTCAGCAAAAATATGGCAATATCGCGAAATGATCAAGTATGACACATAGAATGGACCTGCTATACCCGTTTGAATAAGAAAATCGCATTTCAGTAGGCCTTTAAATGCTTCTACCGAAGTGGCATCTCTAACTGTTGCTGGTCGGGCTTTCCAGAGTAGTCGAGCCAGGATATAAAAACATTCTAGAGTCTGCAGACTTTTTTGGGGGCTCTGGGAATCACTAAAAAGCTGGTGGTATTCTCGGAACGCAGATTTCTGGACGTACGGTAGGGTACAATACAATCAGCACGATAAGATGTTGCTAGACCGTTTAGTATTTTGTACGTAAGTAATAAAACCATAAAATCGCATCTTAAATGTATGGGAAGCCAGTGCAAATGGGCCAGTAGGCGTAATATATTCAAACTTTCTTGTCCCAGTCCAAAGTCTAGCAGCCGCATTTTGAACCAACCGTAATTCTTTAATGCTGGACATGGGGCGACATGAAAATAATACGTTAGAGTAATCAAGACAAGACGTGACGAACGCATGTACGTCTATCTTTTAATGCAGCCCAGAATTTTGCATCATGGATGACCACCCCCGCATGCCACCCACCAAATCCTCCCCATCTCCACCCCTGCTGTACTACTAATGCCATGTCACTTTGACATCGCAACCAAACACACACAGCAGATGTCCTACCTCTCATTTTGCACATTACCTTGGGACAGATGTTTGGTCGGTGTGGTCATTAGTGATCACTGCATCCAATAATTACCTGGAGTCACACCAGCACCCACACACACACCCACACACTTTTCTGCAATTAGCGATTGTTTGATAATGACGAGGGGGTTGGCTAGCCATCTGGATCCAACAGCAGCTCAGGTTGAGAGTGAATGACACGCTCAAAAAACATAACCAACACCTGCGAAATAATAAAATCAACAAGAATACCA